>NC_048299.1:58553765-58845341 GCF_013100865.1 Trachemys scripta elegans | reverse complement strand
TGGTGGTAGAAGCAGCGAGAGCCCCAGACTTTTTAAATGGCCCCAGAGCCCCACAGCTCTACCCCAGGGCTCCAGCAGTGGGGCTCTGGTGGCAATTTAAAGGGCCTGGGGCTTTAAATGGCCCCCTGGGGAAGTTGGGCCGCCCCAGTAAGGCAAACCGGCTCTTGTCGGTACGCTGTACCGGGGCATACCGGCTTACTTTCACCTCTGGCTGTTTCACTGCAGCCCTGGCCGACCCCGACTGTAACAAAGATGTGACCCATCAGAGCGCCTGTTTTTTTATTTCCTGTCCCTTGTCACATGACTGGGGTCAGTCCCCACTGATTCCAGCAGCTGCTGTTTCCTCCCAACCCTTTGTATTAAAACCAAATGTAAATAAAACATATCCGCCAAAAATCACCCCACATTAACAAAACACACAAATGGAGATGTGTAGGAGGGAGGCCAAGGGAGATGACTTGACAGATGAGACAATTCTGCCACTTATTGGACAATAATTATTGTTTGATCGGTGCAGGCAGCACCTCCACCAATAGGTGGTATTGTAGTTTTATCTTAGTGGTAAACTCTTGTCTGTTTTTATAGCGTATGTTGTCTTGGTTCAGGGGGGTTAGAGAAAAGACAGTTGCCTTTTCTGTAACTGGTGTTCTTCAGGATGCTTTGCTCATGTATATTCCACAATAGGTGTGTGTGCTCACCATGTACATCGGTGCCGGAAGCTTTTTCCCTAGCAGTACCTGTAGGGGAGCACCCTAGCGACCCCTGGAGTGGCGCCTCCATGGCGCGGTATAAGGGGCGCTGCACGCTCCCCCCACCCTCAGTTCCTTCTTGCCAGACAACTCCGACAGAGGGGAAGGAGGGCAGGCTGTGGAATGGACATGAGCAACACATCTCGAAGAACAGCAGTTATGGAAAAGGTAACTGTCTTTTCTTCTTCGAGTGAGTGCTCATGTGTATTCCACAATAGGTGATTCCAAGCTATATCTGGAGGTGGGAAGGAATTCACAACTCTTGGGACAGAGAACGGCCCTGCTGAACCCGGTATCCTCCCTGGTCTGAGAGACAATCGCATAATGCGAGTGAACATGTGAACTGAAGACCACATGGCAGCCCTACAAATGTCCTGAATGGGGACGTGGGCCAAAAAGGCAGCTGACGAGGCCTGCGCCCTAATAGAGTGTGCCCTCACAATTAGTGGCGGAGGGATTCCCGCCAGGTCATAACAGGTACGGATGCATGAGGTGATCCAGTTGAGTGGAGTTCAGCCGACCTTTCACACGCTCGGCCGAGGCGATGAACAGTTGCAAGGACTTTCTGAATGGCTTAGTCTGCTCCAGATAAAAAGCCAGAGCCCATCGCATATCCGGCGTGTGGAGGCGGCACTCCTCACTGGACGCATGGGGCTTGGGGCAGAGGACCGGCAGAAAAATGTCCTGACCCACATGATAGGCGGAGACCACCTTCAGGAGGAACGAAGAGTGTGGGTGGAGCTGGACCTTATCTTTATGAAACACTGTGTACAGGGCCTCAGAGGTCAGGGCCCTGAGTTCCAAGACCCGCCTAGTCGACGTGATCGCAACCAGGAAGGCGACCTTCCACGAGAGGTGTGACCAGGAGCACGTGGCTAATGGCTCAAATGGGGGCCCCGTGAGATGGGCCAACACCAGGTTTAGGTCCCACTGTGAGACTGGGAGCCTAACATATGGGAAAAGACAATTTCCAGCCCCTTAAGAAATCAGCCAGTCATAGCATGGGAGAATACCGTGTGACCCTGCACACTGGCGGATGGAAGGCTGATATGGCCACCAAGTGCAACTTGACTGACGAGGGCGCCAGGCCCTGGGCTCTAAGGTGAAGGAAGTAGTCCAGAATAAGCTGGATCGGAGTGGCCAAGTAGGCTCGGGGCATGGAGGGTCGCCTGCTTTCTAGGATGACGCGCTGAACCCCTTTCAGAGCATGTCCTTTCCTCACTACCTAACCATTGAGCAGCCATACCGTGAGGTGGAGTGCTGCTATGTTGGAGTGGAGGAAGCAGCCCTGGTCCTGGGAGAGCAGGATGGAAGGCCTGTAGGCAGATGTTATGGGCTATACAAAAGTCCCACAGCTTGAGGGTTTTGTGGCAGAGGGCAGAGGATTGGGCCCTGCCTTGCCTGTTGATGTAGAACATCAAGGCCGTGTTGTCTGTGAGGATCCTGACCACCCGGCCCTCCAGGTGCGACCAGAAGACCACGCATGCCAGCCGTACCAGCCTGAGCTCCTTGATGTTTATGTGGAGGGTCATATCCTGAGCCGACCACAGACCATGGGACCTTGGGTCTGAACATTCCCCACATGGGCCCCCCCATCGCAGGTCCGACGCGTCGGACACCAGCTCCAGTGACGGGGCCCTGCCCCTGAACTGGACCCCTTGGAACATGTTTCTTGGGGAGGACCACCACAGTACAGAGGTGGTCACTCGCTCAGGCACCGTGAGGACTTTGTCCATCCTGTCTCTGGCCTGGGAGAACTCCGAGGCCAACCAGAGCTGGAGGGGCCTCATCCTGAGTCTGGCATGACGGACCACATACGCAGGAGCGACTCTATGTTTTTTGCCGACCTAAGCACAGCAGGCAGGCGGCTTTCAGCGGCGTGCCTGCAGGCGGTCCGCTGGTCACACGGATTCGGCCGCATGCCTGCAGGAGGGCCACCGGTGCCGCGCCATCGGCGTCCCCACTGCCGAATTGCTGCCGAAGCCGCGGCACCGGCGGACCTCCCGCAGGCATGCTGCCGAAAGCTGCCTGCCTGCCGCCCTCACAGCGACTGGCAGGCTGCCCCCTGCGGCTTGCCGCCCCAGGCACGCGCTTGCTGCGCTGGTGCCTGGAGCCGCCCCAGTCACTCATTGTATTCAACAGCAGTGTTGCATGCTCTTCAGTCATGTCGCCCAGATGGACAAAAGCACATCTCTTGTCTCTCTGTTGTTCTCTCTGGGCTGAAGAGATGGGGAGGGGGTAGCTGGAATGCAGTGTAAAGTTTGAACCAGGTATGAAAATTCATCATTCATACCTAGAAGAATTAATTGGGACAGGGAATGTTTAGATAGATGCAATTAGGATTACTACTTTTATTTTCTGTAAGGCTTGTAAACTCCTCTGTGCTAACCACAGATGCTCGTGTTTGCTTGTAACTTTTAAGCTGAACCCCCAAGAAAGCTATTTTGGGTGCTTAATTTTTAAAATCTAGCAAAAGCCTAAATTCCAGATGTATTTATTTTCTTTTTGTTTTTAATAAAATTTACCTTTTTTAAAAACCTGATTGGTTTTGTGTCTTAAAAGGTCTGTGCATATGTTTTTCAATTGGCTAGTAGCAACAGCTGGGTTTCCCTTTTGTTTGTTTTTTTGTCGGCTTCTCCGAGGGAGGGGTGGAAAAGCCAAGGGGCCTAAGGGAAAACTTCCCAAGTGAGTTTTTCCAGGATTTGCAAGAGGCAGGTTTTCACTTGGGTGGTGGCAGCTTTTACCAAGCCAAGGTCAGAGAGAAGCTGTAACCTTGGGAGTTCAATACAAGGCTGGAGTGGCCAATATTAATTTTTAAAATCCTTGCGGGCCCCCACCTTCTGCACTCTAAGTGCCAGAGTGGGGAATCAGCCTTGACACCTCCCATCTAGGAAGAAGATAAGAGAGCAGCACTGCCAACCTCAGAAGCTCAAAAGTCATGAGTCAGATCCCCTAAAACTCAAGATTGGACCCCAAATTGTGAGGTTTTTTTAAACATCAATGTGCTTTTTTTGGTCTGTCTGTTGCTCCCCAGGCCCATCCCCAGTATGTCTCTGTGACAATTAGTTTTGCCAACTCTTCCAAATTTATAGACAAAGGTGATTTTAGTGCCTGCTTCAGGAGCTCTCGCTGGCTGCCTGATGGTGCAGAGCTTCCAGCTTCTTCCCAGACACCAAATTCTAGTTCATTAATTCTGTCTCCTCCTCATCCCGCCATCAGTTTTGCCCCCAAATCAATTCTGCCCTCTCATCCCTTAACTATGCAGCCCTCCATCAGCTCAGCCCTTAGCCCCCACATCAAATATGCAACCCCCACATCTGCCTGTCCCCCCAGCTCACCTCTGCTCTTCCTGCAGCTCCAGAGGTTCTTCATCCCCTTTCCTCAGGTCAGGGGTGGGTGGTTCTCCTCTGCCCTGGTATTGCAGGGATGGAGAAGGGAGGAGCAGAAAGCAGACTGAGCCATTTGCACAGGAGGGGAAGGGCAGAGCTGCTGTTGGACTCCTTCCCTCCTGGGAGAATGATGAAGGCTACTCCCTCTCCTACCCAAAAACTCCTTCCCACTGATGAGGGGAAGGAGAGCTCAGCCTGCCTCCTGCAGCAGCTCTGATTGGCTGCTCTACCTCAAGGAAGGGTGCCAATCAAAGCAAGGGCACGGCTATTGCCCCAGGTAGGACTGAGTTTTGAGAGGGCTGGAGTCATCACCATTGGCAGACTGCAGCCCCAGCCAAAATCATGTTGCAACACAGAGAGGGTCTGAATTAGGAAGAAGGGGAGCTGCCTTTTAGGGGTGGAAGACTGCGGTGGGTGGAGGAATTAATTCATTGTTGTGCAGGAGACTCCTGGAGTCAGCAGAAAATGGGGTGGAGTGGGGTTTTTAGTAGATTGTGTGTGTGTATAATTTTCCTTTTACAAATAGGATCTACCGTATATATAGCTGTCTTATTTTGGAAACCCTCTCTTTGGATAAATCAGAGTTGGGCTGACGTAAATTTGGCGAGTTTGCCTGTAGTAAAGGTAGACATGCAATATAATAACTGGCCTGTCACTTATATGGTTCACCCTGCAGGGGTAGGCGGAAGTTCACTGTGAAGGAGGAGACAGAGGTGGAGCAAGGGAAGTTATTGAGACTCAACAGGGTAGGGAGCCAACTAAGACTAAGAAGGGGGTCCCAGCAGTTTCCGTTTGCTCCGTGGCCTGATCCTGGATGCCGCGTCAGCCCCTCAAGCTGCCTTCACCTTCCAACCTCCATGGCCTGATCCTGGATGCCGCGTCAGCCCCTCAAGCTGCCTTCACCTTCCAACCTCCATGCGCATGCATGAGTTTCTGCATAAATCCTCCCTATTTGTGCTGCCCCTGGTTCACACTGCGTTTCTTATGAATCCAGAATTCCCAGTGAAACTAATACAGTGTTGCCATCTCTCATGATTTTATTGTGAGTTTCTCATTTTCTTAAAGCCTCAAACTTCTGGAGTCATGAATCTCAGCTTTTTTTTTTTTTTTTTTAAAGAAAAAATTAGGGTCTACCCCTCATGGCTATGGAAAAGTTTGAAAACATAAATCGTAAAGGCTCAGAAACCAGAAGGCAAATGAAAAGAACCCCAAATTTACTATTTAACATCTCATGATTTTTAAGATAGTTTCATTTGATTTTCAATGTTTCAGTTTCTTCAGTATTTGGAAGATGAGGTACACAAAGACAGCTCCTCAGAAGGCAAGTTTCACTCAATACTATAAGAGCTTCATTTGCAACACAGGAAGATTTAGAAAGAAAATCCAAGAACCATATTAGTGTATATAATATCATTCGGTACCATGTTGTTTGATTGCTTTGCCTCTATCATTGATGCCTCGTTAAAACAATAAGGTAAATAAAACTTAAGATCTTAGAGATCTCACTAGCTTTTGTACACACGTGTGTGCTCCATAAGATGAAGAAAATTCACAGAATTAGGTGGGACTGCATATAGTGAGTAACTTGTGGATATGTTTCTCCTTTAACAGTTCCTTTTTCCATTCGGGCATATATATTGAAGATAATGCTAGGCAACTCTAATTTAACAATCATGGGATCTACTAACATCCTCGATACCATCAAATCATAGTCCCCCAAGATAACTAATGTATTTATTATACACAGTGCCAGAAATCAGTGGTAAATACAATATATATCTCATTAAATTCAATTTTTGTAAAGAATGCACCAGAATAGACCAACTATATAGTCTAAATCAATAAAGTGACAATGTAGGTGTTGAAACAGTTTGCCTATTAAAATACCATCTGCGTGTTTTCTTTAAATTAATATGTTTTTAATGTTTCACTGAAGTAGGCGTGACATACAGTAACTGGCAAATGTCGAGGAACTGCAAAATGTAACAACACATCCAGTGTGTATCTGTAACGAGCAGATTAAAAACCCACTTAAATTGTATAGATGTATTTGTGTTTTAGCCATATAACAATATTTGGAAAACAGATATGAAATGTTTATACATCAAACTTCCAAGCAGATTTTTCTCTGACTTACAATTCTGGCTGTGTTCTTTCACAAGATCCCTATGCACTCATCTCTGATGTATAAATAAGGGGTAGCATGCTAAAATATCAGGGACCAAGGACCAGAATCTGTGCCACTCTATATAAGAGGCCAAATATAATACAAACAGCTACTAACAATATTCCACACTGAATCTCTGACAATGATAGAACCATATATCGAATGAGAGTAGAAAACGCTGTTATAACATTAAGTAGTTTTGAATGAAAACATTAAGGTTATTTTCAACTCAACAAGCATCAGTAGCTCTCCCACCAGGGAATGGGAATTTTACACATGGAACATTTGGAGAATAAACACCAAAGAAAATACCATTGTACCTGATCTAGGTACTCTCTGCTCATGGAAAGGGTGACTAGGACAGAAATTAAGAAAAAAATTTGTGTTGGATTCAGTTATTCAAAACTTTGTGTCACAAAGGAAATATCAACCATTCACTAGGTAGCTTTTCATGGAATCAACTATTAACTCTCAAACACTCCCAAATTCATATTGCAATATTACCTAGGAATTATATTGTTTCCTGTCACTTTGTATATTGCCAAAATGAAGAGATTCCATTTTTTAAATTTGAACTCTTAATCAGTCCTGACAGTTTAGCAGAATTAAACCTCTTTGTATTTTGAAAATGCTATTAATTTTAATATATGGGTTAATGTAAATAATAAACAATTGTTCTGTATAACGATTATGAAAAAACACTTTCCAGATCGTTTTATTTTTCTAAATTATGTAGGCTATATTGGATGTTATGAAACATAAATAAATTTGTATAAATCAAAACAGAAAAATTGAATTAAAGGCCCAGGTAAGTGTTGTAATTATTTCACCTTTCACAATTATTATTTTAATATTTGTGAAATGATCACTGTACATGCTACTTTAGACTGCAGGGAGGTTATAATTCAGTTTTAATAGTTTAAAACAAATCTTTACTATGCCAATAATAGTGTTGTCTTTCATTTAGTATGTTACATTGTGGAATGCACAAATAAATTATTTAAATAAATGTATATACAAGTATGATGAAGGAAAAATGCTACAGAATTTAGTACGATGGTTGCATGCACTGAGGAGTGATAAACTGTGATTGGTCTTATAGCAATAAGTATGGATTGAAAACTAGGAAAAGTTTGACGATGTGCTGAAATTTCCATCACCACATAGAAGGGTCTTCAAACCTGTAACACACATTAAACATGTTATGAAATTTTCTCTGAAAGATTAGTGATAGAACCAAATAGATTTTAAGATAATTGATGATCTTTTAACAGGCAAAAGTAATAAAAGTTCTCACTTTAATACCACTAGTAGAGTATGGGATAAATTTCCAATGTGAGTATGAAGACTGAATTGCTCCACTTCCATGAAAATGAATAGAAGTCAGGTGGCTAAATACCCACACATTGTTATGTAATGGGCCCCTAAACGTTGCTGCATCAGTGCTGTGTTTTTACAGTACTAAGAAATGTTTTTTCTGCAATGGATGCTAGTAGCTAACACTTAGTGCATTTTTGCTAAAAAATTATGGCACATAGAGATATAAACATGCCTGTTAGCACATTTGTATCTCTGACTAAGCAGTACAACAAAACAACACATTTTTCAAAGAGAGGACTTATTGGATTTAGCAAAATTCTATAATGCTGTTCTCCCAGAATTTAGTTTTTTCTAGAACTCAGTCTGAAGGTAGCAGCAGTGATCGTTAAAATCTTACAGTGCATTATTGCTTAATATTTTAAATAAATGATGTTTAAAATATTTGCTAAAGCAAATGCCGTGGGCCCAAAGTATTTCTGCATCCTGGTATTGTACTACATGTATACAGAAAGCGAGACAAAAAGAGGGAGAACATAACTGAGACAAAAGACAATACACATACAATATAAGGATTTCCTAATAACTACATGGGATCCACAAGATCAAAACCATGCACCGTTGCCATAAGAAAGTCATTTATATTAAACTCAATGTTTCCCTTAGTTTCCCAGCACATTTATTTTTGATCTATTTTCTCTAAGAATCTAGTAAAGATGTTCCACTAAGGGAGAAACTTTCTTTAGATGTCCAAACGTATAGTGTTAATTCAAGACATTTATGGAGTTTCTCTTTATTAGCTGGTAAGAATGCATATCAGAGGAGAGTCAGCCAATCTGAATACTATTCAGGTTTTTCTTCATACTTCATTAATTTGGGGTACAATGTCTAAGTTCACAGAAATGACAGAGCCAAGAAATGTGACCTTCTGGTGATGATACAGCAATGGGAAACTAGATCTATTCTCTAGCTGCCCATGCATGCGTCTATTTCTTAAATAAATATATACATAATTACTTTATTTTAAGTTTTGAACTAATTTTAAACTGCTTTTATTTGTTATTAATCTTGGACTAAAATCTCTTCCTTATAATTTCTTCCATTTCACATGCACACTCTTTTATTTATTTACTTTTGTTCATAAGCTTTAAGTTATTAATGACTATTATCAGGGCCAGCTCCAGGTTTTTTGCCACCCCAAGCAAAAAAAAAAAAAAAAAAAGCCGGAGGGAGTGCCACCCCTTGAAAAGGGCCACCCAAGCACATGCTTGGAACACTGGTGCCTAGAGCCGGCCCTGATTATTATTATAAATAAAGCATTGTAGCATTTTTGGAGGGGGGGAAGAATTATGTATAAAGAATTACATGGAGGAATTATATAAATTTAAACACTACATGTGTGCTGCCCCAAACTGATGACACTGATAGCATTCCTTGAAGAATTAGCGTTCTGCCTTGTCTTTATAAAGCATAGAGAACCTCCATAACGTATTTCACTACAGTTTACATTAATGTTTACATCAAATCAGCGAGATAAATTTTATCATGGCAGGTGGACTTAACGTCATAACCATAATGCTGTATTTTAACTTTGTAGTACAATTTCCTATACTTGGGCCCAATCTTGTAAGTCCACTGAACAGACAACTTCCATAGGCATCAATGAGAATTCTGGACACAAAGGGTTTGCAGGATTATGCCCTTCAGTCCCAATGCTGCAATGATTTACATGTGTGTTTAGTTTTAGGCACGAGAGTACTCCCATTGGGCTCATGCATATTGACTTATGAAGCACAACAACTGGCTTGGGCATTATGACGTAGCTACTGTGAAAATAGTTTACTTTTGCAGTAAACATATTATCACCAACCTTTTAAACATAACAGTCAAGGCTTAAACTCTGCTTACCCACTCTTAACTACAATTAAGATTAAAAATACTATTTTACATCTCCATTAAAAAAATAGACTCAATCCAGATGAGGCGGCAAGTAGAATTTTGCAAGACTGTGTTAATCTTTATTATAGTATTTTAATCAGATATGCCATTACCTTAAATGGATATATACTTACAGGCTGAAATTCACCCATGTGCAAAGGGCTAACACCAGACCTATGCATCTTTAAGGTTCTGCTTTTTCCGCACAACATCAAGTTTAAATGGAATTTCAGTGATGCATAGATCTTATACTGGCCTTCTGTATTGATAGTCATACCTCAGCAATTAAAATTATACTGAGATAGTCAATAATACCTTTAATAAAATCAGCCACCCTGGACAATGTTGTTTTATATGGTGTTGTTGTAAAATCAGACATCCAGATCATGGGCTTTCAGATGTAGATATTCTTGTGTGTGCCAACCAAAATTTACCAACTTGTGACCTTTTCACTTTGTAAAATATTAGGCACAAAATTCATGCAAAATGTAATATTTTAAAGAAAGCATTGTACATAATCTGTGTTTAGATTAATATAGTCACAGATTTTCCCACCTAAAGCTATTTTAAAAGAACCCAGGATTTCAGAGAGAAAAATAAAACTAAGGAAATTAACAGTTAATGGAGAAACATGCCTCATGTTTCAGTATGTGGGTGGATCACTGTGACGTTCTGTACCTCGTGGGAACACCCTACACCCCCATGTTCATCCTTATAATATGATTGTGTGGTATCTAATGCAAAGTTTGTCATGTCGGATGTCTTTGGAAGGCTCATGATGTACTGAGCATTGTTGTTATGGTAATATTATAGTAATAATTGTTATAGGAATATTATAGGTTGTAATTTCATGTATATAGTTATGAGGCTGAAAATGTATCCTCAGGGCTTAAAGCAAACCCAGGCAAAAACTCCACAAGAGCAGAGGGGCAGTTCACACCTCATCAGGGCATGTATGGGACAAACCCAGCCCAGCCTCACAGGAACAAAGGATACTGGCCTAGGCAACAACAAAGGATCTGTTGGACTCTCGAGTGAGTCACCCCCTCTTCCTTTGGTCAGTTTGGGACTGAGATGAGGTAATGCTCACCTGACTCTGAAGGGGGGGGCAAAGCCAAGAGGGAAGAAAGAACATGATAAAAGGGAGACACGTTTGCCATGCTCTTCCTCTCTCTTCCACCTCCATCTACAGACATCACCATCAAGTGGCTGAAGCGCTGATCAAAGGGGAAAGCCTGGCTGAAGGGCAACCAGCCAGCCTGTGGTGAGAAGCATCTAAGTTTGTAAGGGCATTGAAAGTGTTAAGATCAGATTAGAATGCGTTTTGCTTTTATTTCATTTGACCAAATCCGACTTGTTATGCTTTGACTTATAATCACTTAAAATCTATCTTTCATAGTTAATAAATTTGTTTGTTTATTCTAACTGAAGCAGTGCATTTGGTTTGAAGTGTGTCAGAGACTCCCCTTGGGATAACAAGTCTGGTACATATCAATTTCTTTGTTAAATTGACGAACTCATATAAGCTTGCAGTGTCCAGCAGGCATAACTGGACACTGCAAGATGGAGGTTCTAGGGTGGCATCTGAGACCGGAGATATTGGCTAGTGTATTTCGGTTGCAAGTAGCTGGGAGCAGTTTACATGCCAGAGGCTGTGCGTGAACCACACAGGAGTGGGGGTTCTAACAGCGGAGCAGGACAAGGCTGGCTCCCAGAGTCAAGGATTGGAGTGACCTAGCAGATCACTGGTCTGGATAACACCAGAGGGGAACATCACAATCATCATCAGGAGTCAGGGTGGTATTCTGTGCAGCATTTCACAATAAAGGATGTGCATTATGGGGATTCTTCCCTTCCTTTAAACATCAGGTATCAGCAACTGACAAAAGTAAGATACAGTACTTGACTTGGGCCAATGGTCGGATCTGGTATCATAGTCCCTATGTTCCTAGGATATTTGTGTTGTTCTAATAATGGATAAATAATTGTATTTGTTTATATATATATACATATATATAAACTGACATCCAAATACAGTGTTCTAATTTCTGATGCTTACGTATTTTCTGCCTATGAAAATCATTTACTGAAATAGCTACATTTAAAATAGAAATAAGAGCTATTACAAAGCATTTTTGTACTTACCTAGATCTAGGAATATTCTCTGTGCTTTCTCTCAACAAAAGATCCGAGATCAGTGTCTCTGGGCTTGATCTCTTTCCATATCTATTAAATGAAAAAAAAAGTACCTATTTTTTCATACCTCCAACTTTAAAATTGAGACTAACTTTGGAATGTTCATACAAACCTTTATTGTAAAATTTTGTAGGGCAGAAGTAAAGGCAACTCTCCAGCAGGTGTTTAGTTGAACCCAGTTTGCTCATATGAGAATGTGTCACTCTAGTGTCACATTGGTTACAAATATGTTAATAATTAGAACATATCAAGACCCCTCATATAAAAATATTTTCCATAATCACCTGTTATAATGTACACGATAGAAACCGGACATTTCTAACATTTCTTTATTTGGTAGGTATTAGCAGATATCCTACATTCACACTTTTTGTGCGGAAGGATGTACAAGTGAGGGAGGGAGAGAGAAGTTGAAATATGACAGCAGATCTGAGGGTTATGATCCTTTTCTACAAATGCAATTAAGGTTTTTTTGTTCAATTCCAGCACAGTTTTGGATAGTGCTGTATCTTCCATCTGAAATTCATTGAGTGAGAAATCTACAAAAACTACCTGCACTATATAGTGAATACAAAAAAAGACTCATACTGCATCAAGTTACCATACATATAGACCAAGATTTTCAAAACTGACTAGTAACATGAGATGCGATGCCTTAAAGGGGCCAGATTTTCAAAATGTGTGGAGTATAGACCTGTGGAAAATCAAGCACCTTAAAGTTGTCTCAAGTGGGGGACCCAAAACTTGAGCTACCCAAACTCACTAGTCACTTTTAAAAATCTTGCCATTGTAGATATTGAATTGCAAATCAGAGCATTTTAAGTAAGCTCCTATGACAATTGTTGTCGTGTGTGATCTTTGTTCCTAGTAAACCTGACAACTGTGTTTTTATTCCTGCATTTAAAAAAAAAATCCTGAAAACAGTAGAATCCATTGGGGCATTTACTTGAAAAAACTATCCCAATTCCCATTTCTTGTAAAGGAATGTGCCCTTTTTCTTCTTTCTGAAAACAGTATAATCAATAATGAGCAGTCAGCTTGACATGTAATCCATTACTGCCTGGGATCACTAGGTTACAATAGTAATGGTAACCACAAGAGAGCACTTCCTTCACTGTAAAGAAATAAAGATCATGGTTTATTACTTGTATGGATATATAGTAGAACCTCAGAGTTCGGGAATGGAGGTTGTTCATAACTCTGAAATGTTCGTAACTCTGAACAAAACATGGTTGTTCTTTCAAAAGTTTACAACTGAACATTGACTTAATACAGCTTCGCAGAAGAAAAATGCTGCTTTCCCTTTAATTTTTTGGAAGTTTATGTTTAACAGCACTGTACTGTATTTGCTGCTTTTGGGGGGGGAGAGGAGGTCTCTGCTGCTGCTTTATTGTGTACTTCTGGTTCCAAATGAGTTGTGTGGTTGACTGGTCAATTCGTAACTCTGTGTTTGTAACACTGAGGTTCTACTGTATGGGTAAAATGACAGTAAAATTACATTGGAAAATAATTACTAAATGCGTGGGATGAAATCCTGGCCCCATTGAAGTCAATGGTCCTCAAGATGTCCCTACAGTGGGTTCAGCTAGACTGCAGAAGAACAAACTTCCAACAAAAAACTCTTAGCTTTTCTTGCTATAATTTGTGTGGTGATTTTCATATGTTTACCATGATATATGACTGTGGAAAAAAGGCTGACTTGTTATCATTATATCTTAATGACTGGATTTTTTTCCATGGTCTTGGTCAATTTAGTATGTTGTCCATGCTTTAGAGAGACATAGTATCAGTTTCAAGTTTTGGAAGCAAATTTCTGTTATATAAACTGATTGAAAATGAATATCTGAAAAGAACCAGCCGCACACAGTGAAATGCTATTATAGTAATTCAATCAAGCGTGATGTTGAATCAAATGTCTTATGCTCCATCACCACAAAGGAACTGGTTTCTAATTACCTACTCCAATTAATATGGATGTGACCGGGGTGTCCCCTAAGGAGAAATCTAATTTCCCTGATTAAAATATTTGTTTTTAAGAAATTGATTAAACAAATTAAAAACTGGATCCAGTGGCCCATACCTCGGCAAAATTCCCAGTGACTTCAATGAGAATTATGTCTGAAAAAGGACTGAGTAGGGTCCCTTGCAAGAGAGGAGACATGGCTCAGATACATGAAGAGGATTCTTATTTTGAGATACTCAACACACACTGTCCCTGAAGCTCCCTGGCTCCCCGATTGAGGACAACACCTTGTGCTGCATTGTGTTGCCATACAGGGTGTGTCTGTGTCTGTGTCCTGAATAGGGTTATGCCATCATGGAATGGAGTGCTGACTGAAGGATCAGCCCAGGTGGCAAAGGACTAAAAAGGAAAGCAAATTCTTCTAATGTTAAATGTTTGAGGCTTGGGTGGGCCCCTTAGTTTTGCAGTCTCTATCACTTAGGGTAGCCCTTATGTTCACAATAGAACAATGACAAGAGAACTGAACTGAAAGCCAGGGCTGAACACAAAAGAGAATTAGTTGCCATTGGAGGAAATCCTTCTTAAAGTCTTTACACCAGAGTAGATAGTACTTTCTCCATATCTATCTTGCACAATTCAGAGACTTTCCAATGACAGTATCCCAACCTAATGTTTGCTGCATGGAAGATGTTTGAACAGCCACTTCTATCAAATAGTATTAACATTTTAAAGATCAAGGACCAACTTTGCAAAAGTGGCCAGTAGTGTTTGGTGCCCAATCTGAAGCCTGGTCTACTCCTAAAATTTAGGTCAATCTAGCTACCTAGCACAGAGCTATGAAAAAAATCATGCCCTATGCAACATAGTTAGGTCAACCTAACCCCCACTGTAGATGCAGCTAGGTCAATGGAAACATTCTTCCATCAAGCTACCGCCTCTCGAGAGGGTGAATTCACTACAGCAACAGAAAAATCCCTTCCATCGCTGTAGTGTCCACAGTAATGTTACAGTGGTGTAGCCGCAGTGCTGCAGCTGTGCTGCTGCAGTGCTTGTAGTGCAGACATACCCTTAGGCTACATCTACACTACAGTGGGGGGTCGATTTAAGATACGCAAATTCAGCTACGCGAATAGCGTAGCTGAATTCGACGTATCGCAGCCGATTTACCCCGCTGTAGGGACGGCGGCAAAATTGACCTCTGCGGCTTCCCATCGACGGCGCTTACTCCCACCTGCGCTGGTGGAGTAAGAGCGTCGATTCGGGGATCAATTGTCGCGTCCCAATGGGACGCGATAAATCGATCCCCGAGAGGTCGATTTCTACCCGCCGATTCAGGTGGGTAGTGTAGACCCAGCCTTAGACATCAAAGCCTGTTTTCCAGAGGTGCAGATAATCCACAACTCCAGTTGAAGTCAAGGGGAGCACTCAGCACTTGTGACAATCAGGCCGTTGTTGTCTCACATTGCGCACCCAAAGCGCCACTTTTGAAAATTTGGGCCTGGGAATTCAAATCCTATAAGGTGTTCAGCACCTCTAGTAAGGGTTGAGGGTGCTTACCAGCAAATTGTAGGAGGTGCTCAGAACCTTGCAAAGTCCTCAATATCAAAAGAATCTGCATGTAACAAAGGCTCTTTTTCACATTACAGATCTGATATAGATGTGAAATGGGAAAAAAAATCTAGTGTTTTCTGAAACCCAAGTCATCAGAGCTGATTCAGACACATCCAGGGCCACCTGCAGAGCCCCTGGATTAGAGCCCCTTCCTATAGGAATTCCACCTTCTTGTGGGCTTATAATTAAAACGATATGTTGTATGTTTCTTTATAACAGAATGGCAATGCATGCAAAGGACAAGCTGGGGAAGGCAAGTGGTGACAGTGACAAGCCGTGGGGGAAGTGAAGAAGAGAGGGAAGGTTCAGGGATCAGAAGCTGCAGGCAACAAAGTGGCAGGGCAGTGCCAGTTGCGGGAAGGAAGCCATTGTACAGGGGTAGCAGATGGTTCGAGGAAGGATAGGGTTCTGAATCAAGCAGCAGGACAGGGTTGAGGCCCAGAGGAAGTTCCCAAGGGCACCACTGGGGTGAGAGGGTACAGCTGAGAAGGGCCCTGTCTGGGAATGGGGAATAGCCTCCTGGAGGTGGGGTAGAGGAAGTATAGTAAAACATGCCTTCGTGACCACCTCTGACAAGAGACCACCTGTCATGAGTGACTACTTGCAGAGGCCACGGAACGTTTTCGCCCTATAATTTAACTGTGAAGAGTGACCACATTTTCTTACTCCCATCCATAAAAACAAACTTGTAAGAGGAAACTGATCTTCCTTACTTCTATGCTGCTGCTGGCAGCGGCACTGCCTTCAGAGCCGGGTGCCTCGCCAACAGCCACCGCTCTCCCGTGTGCAAACCTTTGAAGAGAAGCCACTTCTTACAACCAATCACTTTTGCTAGCTCCCATAAATGGTCACTCTTGGTGGCAGGTTTTACTGTAGTTGTGGGTAACAGTAGCCCATGGGAAAGAGACAGTAAGCGGTCTTGGTTAAAGCAGCAGCAGTTGCCAGGAGGGATGGGGCAGAAAAATGCCATCAGTAGCTACAGAAGCATCAGACGACAAAGCAGGCAGTGGAAACCTAAAAAGAAAGGGCACTTACCTCTGCCTCTTTCCCCTCAAACATACCCTTTCCTATATGTTTCACCAATTGTGTGGTGAGCTGGAAGCTCATGGCTGGGCCTAGGGGGCTCCATATCCCCAGGGTAAAGTGAGAGGCTCAGGACTTGTCTACGCTTGAAATGCTACAGCAGCATCACTGCAGGAGTACTGCTGTAGCACTTCAGTGTAGACACGATCTATGCTGAAAGAAGGGGTTCTCTCATTGGTGCAGGTAATCCACCCCCCTGAGAGGTGGTAGCTTGGTCGACAGAAGAATTTTTCCATCGACCTAGTGCTGTCTATACCAGGGGTTAGGTCGGCTTAACTGCACAGCCCATGGGTGTGGACTGAGCGACGTAGCTGGGTTATCCTAACTTTTTAGTACAGACCAGGCCCTGGGATCTTGCTCACCATCAGTGAGAGCTGGGTCCAGAAATTGTAAACCCAGGTTTACAATGCAGAGTGGATGTTCAAGCATGGGCTTGAAAACGCTGAGTACACCAGCCCAGGTCCCACAGACAGAAGCTTAGTTTGCAGCTTAGCTATGCCCTCTCATCACGGGTCTCCCTGCAATCACAGGTTCCATCAGGAGTGCTGGAACAATTTGTATAGTGGGAGTGCTGAAAGCCATTGAACCAAATTGTAAACCCTGTCTTTAATGGAACCCACTTCAAGCCAGGGGGTGCGGCAGCACACCCAGCACCCCTAGTTCCAGCACCTGTGGGTTCCATAACCCGTCAGAACCAGTCCTGAAAACCAACATCCAGTACTAAATAAAATGAAATAAAGTTCCCACTGGGGAACTTTGACTTTAGGTATGCTGTTCATCACAAGAAAGGGAAAACTGTAAAAGTATAAGGGGTGGAGAGAGAGAAATTTATTGACACTTCTGCTAGAACATATTGAATATTACTCAAGATCCTAGATCAGAGCTGAAAGACGTTTATGCCACAAAATTTTCTATCATTGCTGAAATAGGAAATGTGCAAGAGTTAAATTAAAACCAATTGCAAGCCTGTTGCTGTGGATTGTTTCAGTGCAGTTAATGCACTGAACAAGAGAAATGGTGCATCATGTTTTTTAATTAAGTCCTATTTGGGTCTCCATTCCTCTGATTACAGTGTGGTCCATTCTGGAAAGTGACATTGTGAAACTGGCATTGTAGGGTTCTACATTTATTGTCTCTCAACTCTCTAATTGACTCTCCAACTCAAATTTACTCCATTTAAAAGTAAAATGATTGTTCCCCCTACTTGCTACCTGGAATATAAAAATCAAACTTGATTCTCTTTTGCTTCATGCCTTATCATCAATAAAGACTTTGGTTAATCATTCTATTTATAATGTGCACACTAGAATGGAATCTAGCTCATTCTCCCCCGCTATACTGACTTTGCAGAACTAAGAGGGGTAAGGGGGGAGTAAAATCTTATTTTTGTCACTAAAGGAAGCAGATATGAATATGATATATATGCAAGCCGTGGATCTGTTAAGTAAGGTGATGTCATTTTTACACAGTCACTTTTCAGACTAGATCCACACTTGAAATACTGTTTAATGCAGTGGTTCTCAACCAGGGGTACCATGTACCTCTGGGGGTATGCAGAGGTCTTCCAGGGGGTACATTAACTCATCTACATATTTGCCTAGTTTTACAACAGGCTACATAATAACCCTAGCAAAGTTGATACAAACTAAAATTTCATTTAGACTATGGCTTGTTTATACTGCTCTATATACTCTACGCTGAAATGTAAGTACAATATTTATATTCCAGTTGATCTATTTTATAATTATATGGTAAAAATGAGAAAGTAAGCAATTTCAGTAATAGTGTGCTGCGACATGTTTGTATTTTTATGTTTGATTTTGTAAGCAAGTAGTTTTTAAATGAGGTAAAACTTGGGGGTAGTCAAGACAAATCAGACTCCTGAAAAGGGTACAATACTCTGGAAAGGTTGAGAGCCACTGGTCTAATGAATAAATCAACTGATATAAGAAATTGTATTTGGGAAATGGGATATGAGAGAAGAGGTGGGAAACCAATGTAGTGATTCAAGTGTGTGAAGAAAGGGGAAGATGATATGGGCAGTGCCTTGGGGAGAAGAAGAGAAAATGTTGGCATCTGCATTTTATGTGAACTAGAGGGAGGAAAGCAAAAACACAGCAAAAAGGAGGTTCCAATACCCTAGATGGGAAATTATCAGAGCATCAGCTTTTGTGGGTGACGCATGGTTCAAAGGAAGCTTTCTCTTCTATTAGCCAACTGAACTAAATTGGACTGATGCCCCCAAATAAAGGGATTTGACATTGTAATTTTACCTTTCATTTCAATCGGAGGTTTCACCACACACATCTGCAGTAACATGAGCAAGTCGGGGCCATTCCTAGATAACCATTAAGGGCAGGCTTGCCTGCCACACAATGCGCTCTTTAATTATTTGTTAAGTGACTGGTGTTCTAAGCAGCTGTCAAAACAAAAGATTTCTGAATTACTACAATTCTTCAGCAACAATAAGAACTGTCACTCGCTCCAGATAAACACCATATGAGACACAGTGGCAGCAATGGAAGTGTGAAATTGTTCTGCTTTTTTTTCCTGGTCTGTCTCACACTCTCATGTTCCAAGTTTATGTTTCATTTCCCTCTTTGCTTCTGCCAGTAGTCTCTCCATAAAATAAACTTCCTATTACTTTTATGTTCCTAGCCAGGAAAGCTCTTTGTGTTAAAACTGACAAGACTGGATGAGACTAGCCTCTAGAGCCCATATTGGTACCATTCCACCAATCCTTTATTACATGTTATTCATGTTGGAGGTCACATTTACCTCCACCTTACACAAAACCCATGTGCGGAATCCAGACAGGAACCGCCCCATCATGAAGCGGTGGCTGTGGTTGCTACAGAAATGGAATTCACCCTTATCACACTTTTTTCTCCATTACATTTTTGGGCACCTCATTTTGTGAATTCACAAGTGCTCAGAGCTCTGAATGGGGCATTTTAGCTTCCCTGCAGTTGTGCCCCCCTCACCACTTCGCCTCTCATATTGCTGTTTCCATACCCCACACTGGACCATGCTCAGCCTCTGGTGCCTGATCTCAGCCTTGACCAGACTGTCCTTCACGTCTGCCCACCTGGCTGGTGTAGCAGGACCCATGAGCTAGAGATCCTACTGGAGTTAGACCCCACTCCGGGCAGTGCTCACTAGTGGCTGCTGTGCAGAGGGAAAGAGCCCCTCATACAGAGCAGAGCCTGGGCGAGATCAGAACTTATTTCCCCGGGTTGTTTTCTGAGAAACGGGGTGGGGATGAGCCTGCTGAACACACAGGCTCACCCCACACTCAGGACAGCCGGTCTGTGCTCGCCCGCGCTGGGGTGCCCAGTACCTACCTCTGCCTCGTGATGAGGTTGATGTAGTGCCTCAGTGCCGAGTAGTATCTGGCCATGTCCTCCGCAGGCGCGTCCTCGCCGGGGTTGTCAGGTTTGGATGGATACGCCTCCGCCAGCGTCCCCAGGCAGATCAGCAAGGACAGGGCGAAAGTCAGCACGGACAGCCACAACCGCATGGTCCCCTGCATCTGCACCACACCCGGGCGGCGGAGGCGGGAGAAAGGAGCGTGCAAGGGCGGGCGTCAGCCCAGAGAGCAGCAGCCCCTTCCCGGGACAAAGCGCCCCGCGGCGGGACTTTGTCAGTTCCAGCCGGACACGACTTGCAGAGGCGCCCCCCCCCCCCCCCCCCCCCCGGGCTCCCCAGCCTTTCTGGCGGGAATCGGATAAAAGTCACCGCGCGCGCTGAGCTTGTGCAAGGAAGTTGCTCTTGTTGTCACTGGGGGGGGGGGGGGGGCTGGTTACAGCAGCAGCCCCAGGGCGGGGAGAGCCGCGTGACACAGGACACGCTGCGGGAACACAGCGGGTTGTCTAGGAGGATGCTAGGCAGAGACCCGGAGCCTCCAATGAAATGTGACCCACGCACCGGAAAACTTGATTTCCTTTTAAAAAAGCATGTGGGGGGAGGGGGGCTGATGGTTTCTTACCCCTCGAGCTGGACCCAGCCCGGGCAGGAGGCGGCACCCAAGCCGGGGCTCTCCCGCAAACGGGCAGAGGCTTCGCACCTTCTCCGAAAAGCGGAAGAAACGAATGTTTCTGACCCCGAGCCCGGGTGGGCGAGGAGCCGCCGGAGACCCCCGCCGCGGGGCCGGCGCTAACGAGGGGCGCGGAGCCGCCCCGCACCCCCTCCCGGCAGCGAAGGCGGAGGCGATCTGAGCCGGGGTCCCCTGCCCGCTTTGCACGCGGCGGGCTGGCAGCGTCCCATCCCCGGCACCAGCGCAACCCGCGGGTACTCACGGCAGGCTCTGTAGATGGGGCTTTTCCCGCGCTCAGGTCGGCGTCGCTCTCTTGCCAGTGGCTCGACTCTCCGGTCTGTGGCTCGGCGCCTCGCCGAGGTGTTTTATGGCTTTCCCAGCAGGCAGGAGGGGCCTCGGGCGGTCACGCTTGACGCTTCGGTGACTCCAATCCCCTCGCCGCCTGCGCCCTGCCCCGGGATTGGCACCACAGGCTGCTGCTGCCTCTTGACACTGACATCCCCGGCACGGGGGGAGGGGGAGCGGGGTGCCTGCTGACGCCTCCGATTGCTGGGTCCCAAGCCAGCCCTCCCCCCTCCACACCCACCTGCACCGCCGGGCACCTCTCTCGCGCAGAAGCAGGGTGAAGCTGGGGCTACCTGGCTCCGGTTGGAGCCGCCCCGTTTTCCTCTCCAAACTCCCACCCTGTAGCTGCTCCTACTGCACCAGAACAAAAAAGCCCTGGCCTCTGGCACAAACGTGTCCCAACGACTCAGGTGCAAAACCGCTGTCTTGCTGGGTCGACTCACTTTGGGCAGCCACCTCCCAGTTTCCAAAGCCTAAATGAGGTGTAGCTGCTCCCATAAACACTGCTCATGCTGGAGCAATAGTAGTTCAGGTGCCCTGGATCTTACACCTGAATCCTGCCAGATACAGCCCTTGTTTTGCACAAATCCTCTAATTGTACAGCATAACTAGAGAACAGGTGTAGATATGCCTCTTACCCCCCCCCCAAAAAAAAAAAAACAATAATACAAAACCACCTGGTCCCTGAGACATCCTGGCACATCACCATAGAAAACTTGCAGTGCCGAATATAGCCAATTTTTCACCCTAATCCCAAAATATAGAACAAGATTAATTGCTCCTGTTACACCAAAAGGCTCCAGACCCTGATGTACAACTGCATCATAAAAATCCAGATTTTGCATCTGGATCCTGCCAAAATTATAGCCACAGACCCAGAAATTGTACCCTCCAAATAGACAAGCCTTGGGGCTTATCTGTTCAGGGAAATTGATCAGCTATAGCTCTAATACAACTCCCCATATGCACACTCTATTCTGAAGTAAAAGTGACTTTTTTTCAGTATAACTTATGTTACTTCCACAGCAGACGATGTTCAGCACCCCACGTAACCTATGATGCCAGAAACAGCAGGCCCCTCAAAGTTCCAGGAGACACCAATACTTTAACTTTTTTACACCATGACAGTGCTCACTGAATCTGGAAAAGAGAAACTGCTTATGGTAGTGGATGTTGCATAGTTCTCTAATGGCCTCTCAGACTTTGTTGGAAGGAGTTTTGTGGAACTATGGAGATGTTTCATAAAGTAACATTCAGTAACCTAATAAAATATGGAAAATATATGTTACTAAAAGAGGTGACGCCAGCCTTTAAAATCAAATCATTCTGACTGACATCTTGCCATTAGCCCCACTCTCTCACTTCAGCGCTAATACAACTTTCTTTCAGTTATTTTTTTCTTTAGATTTAAATAGTAGTAAAACATAAAATGCCTACATAAGAGCTCTAGGCCCCCTGACAATTAATCTTTCAACAGTGTAATACACCAGGCAGCATTAAAAATCAAACATTCAAACAGGAACAAATTAACTCAGCCAGTAGGCCATCTGAAAAAAAGCTCCTTTCCACCTCCATCATTTCGAGAACATAGTCAAAACCTTCTCCCAAAACCCTGTCAAACAAGTGCCTTGTGCAGCATGCCTGGAAGGTCACCCAATTCTGGCTATTTCAGACCAAGGCCAGGGAGCATGTTAAAGAGACTCAGGACCCTCACCAAGATATTAGCCAATAGTTTATGATTCAGTAAAGCATTGATGGTGACACAGAAAGAGAGACTGTGGGTTATATTTTACTCCATGTAGAAAATGACTTTCAAGAGTCTCCCTGCCTGGAGTTCCCTGCTCTTTTTCCATGGAATAGCCAGGGTCTTTGGCTCCTAAAATCAGCAGCTCCAGAAAGGGATCCCCAGAGCTCTGCACAGCAGCTCTGATAGCCCTCATCCCCCAAGCAGCACAACTCCTGCAGGATTAGTAAAGAGACGACATATGCATGTTATCTTGTAAAGAGTTACCCTATTAATTCTGCAAAACTTTACCAACACTTGCTGACTCCCCCAAGGAGGCCCACTGGAAATTCATGGGTTCAGCTAAAGAGTATGCGAGAGAAACCAAAGGCTCCATGGCTCCACCACCTCCATTTCCAACTTTGCCTCCAAAATTCTGCTGAATCCAAACCCCGCAGTGCTTCAGTTAATTAGCTTTCGTAGGGTTCTGGGAAGGACAGATGGTGGCGGCAATGGCATATTGGGAGAGCATGCTCCAAAACTGGCATTCACCATCTTTACCACTCTCTGGCCCGGCCCTGCTTGATTTGGCTCCCATCAGCTCACAGAAGTGGAGAAGAGATGACCACATTAATACTTTTAGTCTGCAGTGGTATTGTAACCACGTTGATTCCAGGACATTATAGAAACAAGGGGGATCAGCTAATATTGGACCACTTCTTTTATTTCTCAGATCAAAGATATTAATACTTCCATACAGTCTGAAAATGGAGACTCCTTGCACTCCAATATTGCTATTATTTCTAGTACTGGTGATTCTCAAGATAGCACCCATTAAAAATCAAGTTGAAATGGAAATAGGAGTAAATGAAGAAGATCGTAATCAGAATGAAATTAATGTAAAGTCCAGTATCTAAGGACTTACCAAGGCTAGAACAAATGCTGCATAGTGCTAAAACATCTGTGAAAATATACCTTGTGTGCATGCCTGTACCACTCTGTATAAATATACCAGGGCCCATCTTTTGCTGTTGTTGCTGCTGTTGTGTGTTTGTAGAGCACCTAGCACAAATGGGGCCCTGGTCCATAACTGGGTTTCCAAGTTGCTACAATAATAAATAAATAAGCAATAGCATAGTGGTTCATGAAATATCAAACCATTAATTTCTCACTGTTCTTCAGGATACCACTGCTTTTTTTGTACCAAGATTTAATTTAGGAAGCCCAAGACCTTGGACCAGGATATGTTCAATCTCTGTATATATGTGAACTCATAAATGGGCTGCAGTAATATAAATAATTCCAACAGTATTTTTTTTTTTTAACATTTTAAATGGAGAGAACAGCACTCTGGGCCATTATCTAGGCCAAGATTCAGGAAAGCACATATGGAATGCTTAAATTCATCTTTTTTCAGGGAAGCACTTGAGCATGTGCTGACCTTGAAGCATGTGCTTAATTCCCATAGCATATATTTAAAATTAATCACATACTTAAGTACTTTCCTGAATAGGGATGTGTTCCTGATTCAGGGCCATATAGAATTGTAGTAATACATATAATTCACTGCAACTTTTTATTAACATTTTCTCAGGGTGTTTTTGTTGTCTTATTTCTCAAAACACTGAAAGCCTCTAAGGGCTAATCCTGTTCCTATTGGAGCTAATGGGAAAACTTCCACTAAATTCAATGGGAGCAGCTTTGGCCCCTTAACATGTTAACTAGTGCAATCCCCATCTACAAGGTATTGAAGCTATTAATATAGTATGGTAAGGCCAACATTTGCAAACCTAGTATCTAAAGTTAGGAATCTAATTTAGGCATCTAGGTGGCCTGATTGTTTGGTGGAACTGAGCACCTCTCCAGCTCCCATTGATTTCAGCGGGAGTTTTGCAAGAAGTCTGCAGGTTTAGGGCTCACTATGCACTTAATGACATCATCCATACACTATATTCCCACTTGGGGGCTTTAATTGCATTGCTGTTCTGCAGGACATCCAGCATCAAGCATGTTGGTGTTTGTTGCTTCCCTTTGCTAGCAGACACGAGAGCTACATGTTCAGCAGGAGGAAGCTTTTGGGAGAGGAGTGAGATGGGAGGATAGTTGGAAGAGATGACTGTGATAACGTAGGGCTGGAGACTAAGGACAGAAAAAGATGAGTGCAGTTTGGGAGTGTTAGATGGGAATGATCCAAGTGCAGTTTGGGGGGGAGATCAGAAAGAGACAGACTCAGGAGTGTTAGCAGCTTAGTTACATTTACTCTTTGCCAAACAATTAAATAGCCCATCCATGTCCCCAGAAATGTAGCTGTCAGATGAGTGCATTCTCACTCTGTTTATCACAGTCTCTTTAAATGAGGTCCACACACATTCACACAATATCCTGTTAAAAATCAATTCACTGAATGGTAGCATTACATATTCAGAGCAACTATTCACATCAAAGTATTACTACATAAAGTGCATGATCACATAAAATGTGTTAATAAAACCAGTGTCGGTCCACCATGTCATGATACTGTTTATTCACATCAGCAAGCAACTGGATGGATATTGATGTCTACAGAAGTAGATGTCTGAGCTCACTGGTGCAAGCTAACTTCAGTGGCAGATAAAAAGGCAGTTTAAGAGCCCGTATGTATGTAACGCTATGTACAGAGTGAAACACAGGATTGTTTCAAAGTTGCTAGCAAATATCAGACCAAAATACAGCATTCAGAAAAAAGCCAAAAGGAACATGAAACTTCGTATTTACATATATTTAAATTTCAAGATATTTAAAAGTTAAATAGAACGATGTTTAGCTACAATTTCAGACAAGGATGAGAACTTGAATTCTTCCAGTATGCCAATTTATTGAAGATGACATAGTTTTGCAAATACCATAAATGTGAATGAAAAATTAAGCCATTTATTAAAGGTGATATACATGATTGCACTAAATATGGGGCATGACAGAGCGTGATTAAACTAAGATGTAGTGTGATTAAGTTGTAGTGTGGATAGACTATTACTCATAATATGTAGCCAATGAATTAAGGGGGGGGTCTTGTTATTTAAAGAAACAAAATGTTAAATTTTCACTAAAACAAAATGAGGTGTCATGCACCAATGATCCCATTAACAGCACTTGTTATAAATGCAAGAACAAGATTAACACTTCACATAGCA
Source organism: Trachemys scripta elegans (assembly GCF_013100865.1). Taxonomy (NCBI): domain Eukaryota; kingdom Metazoa; phylum Chordata; order Testudines; family Emydidae; genus Trachemys; species Trachemys scripta. Next base: position 58,819,654 of record NC_048299.1, on the reverse strand, counting down.
CAAGGAGAGTATTTAAGAATACAAGCTCCAGCCTAAGTCTTAGGAGATATGAAGCAACTGGCAAGGGCAGATATTATCAGTCAACTGATGATAGCTATGCTCCCTTGTAAGTCACAGTGGTAATTTGAAGTTAACATGTTAAAAATAATTAAAATGACTCCCTAAGGGTTTCCATAGTTGAACAAACCTTCCAGAAAATTTGAACCTTTAAGACTGGAATTTTGGAAGTTCACTCTGATAGGAATAGTATAATTATTATTCAATAGTTGCATGAACTTATCTGAACCTACACGGTAAGAAAATTGAGCTGGTAATCTCACAAAATCAGGCTCTCACACAAAATTCCTAATATTGCTGTTTTTGATTGTTTAAAAATACTTCTAGAATAGTCTCTCTCATGGCACTTTAATACACCTAGCCAATGCCCAGTTTTTCACTCTTTTAATCCAGGACTCTCCTAAGGCCAAAGGACTTGTCTTGGTTTTTTACACATATTCAGATCCCATTCTTGTTAATGATTTTACATATCAATAAGATTCAAACGTAGGAACTTCAGTCTTAAAGCATAGCACTTCTCTGTCTGCTAATATTAAAGGAGCATCTTCACTAACTCAGCAAGTAGTGGAAAGGCCCATGATATCCAAGAAGGTTCATGATATTCCACTAAAAGGCACAGATATGCCTGTACTCCAGCTAACTCCCCAGGCACTTTCTTTTTAATTTATGCTCACTCAAATAAGTGAGGAAAACAGGCAGAGCACAGCACAAGTCATTCAAGGAGCACCACAGTCAATTCATCCCTTATCAGGGACACTCAGAAGAGCATAAGAATGCAAGCCAAGTGCTGAGAGACTTGGAGACCTCCCTCTTATGTATTTAATACCATGGCCCAGATCCTCAAAAGTATTTAGGTGGCTAGCTCCCGTTGATTTCAAGGGGAGTTAGCTACCCAAATACCTTTGAGAATCTGGGTCTATATTCCTAAATGGCCCCCATCATCAAAGTAACTGAATATTCCAACACTTTCATACTGAGAAGGCCAATTATATTCAATGACCAAGTCAGGGAATTGGAACTTCAAGCTCCACAGAATTTGAGTTCATTTTGAAAGCTAAGGTGTAGAACTACAATGATGAACTAAAGAAAAATTATACAGCTAGGTTCCCACAGACACTCAGGCCACCATGCATCTCCATCTACCACCTCTCCCTTTTAGGCAAAAGGAAAAGCAACATCCTCGAAAATAACAATTTTTGGTAATGATTGAGTGACTCTGTTTAAACTGCTTGGATTGGAGCTGGAGTTTCAAGATTTAATATCGATAAATTCTACTTTATTTAAAATAGTGCTGTTCACACCAGTGAAGACTCTGTAAGTCTTTGCCTTATAAACCACAGAAATGTACAACTGGAAACGTGAAACTTTGCTTCAGTGGAACCTTGCAATAACTATAATTGGTTTTGCAAAAATACAGTAATAAACCCAAAGTTCTGAGAATCAGTAACAATTCTCAGGACACATACAGAAACTCACAGTTTTAACAGGAACACAACCATACTAGCCAAAGCAACAAAAACATTATTATTGACAATAGGGAGTTTCCCCCAACACCCCAACCCCTGAAGACAGCACAGAAACACAGACACATTCAAGAGGATGTAGAGACTAGAACAGGGGTCGGCAACCTTTCAGAAGTGGTGTGCCGAGTCTTCATTTATTCACTGTAATTTAAGGTTTCACGTGCCAGTAATACATTTAAACGTTTTTAGAAGGTCTCTTTCTATAAGTCTATAATATATAACTAAACTATTGTTGTATGTAAAGTAAATAAGGTTTTTAAAATTTTTAAGAAGCTTCATTTAAAATTAAATTAAAATGCAGAGCCCCCCAGACAGATGGGCCAGGACCCGGGCAGTGTGAGTGCCACTGAAAATCAGCTGGTGTGCCGCGTTCGGCACAGGTGCCAGAGGTTGCCAACCCCTGGACTAGAACAAGATCTCTGGCAACAGCTCAAGTGCTATCACCAAAAACAGTGAGTAATGACATAAAATAAAACATGGGTTTCACGGCAGAAATACAATCTCCTGGCTCTGGGGGGAAGTGATTTTGCAAGAGTACAAGACGAGAGATTGAGAAAACTGCGGTAGCTCAATGACAAATAGAATTACTAAAATGTACAATAATACAATTGTAGTATCAAAGAAGGGGAAGAGAGAGAGAGAGAAGTCCAGGTAGGCCCCACAACAAGTCTGCTAAAATGAGGCATCTGAAAAAACTACAAAGGCTTGTCTGAAATGCAAAAGACTTCAAAGGATAGTGGGAGTATGCCAAAGATTGAAGAAAACTAAACACATCCAGATAGAGAATTGTCAGACATCCTACCTGCAGGGAGTAAATTAAAGAAGTTGATACAAGGAATACATATGCTGAAGCTTTCAAAAGAAATCTGAGAATATTCATTAGTAAAGCATTACCACTGACTGATATGTGTCCAGAAATGAATTCATCTAGATCTAAAGCACTGAAGCTGAAAAACAGCCTTGTGCTTAGAATGTGGTTATGGTTAGGAAATTAACTATATAAAAACTCCACCTTCTTTCCCAACAGATCCACAACCCGGGTGTAGTCAGAGTCATATTTGCTTATTTTACTGATAAAGATCCATTTTTCCTTTTGGTGTGTTTTTTTTATACTTACTCTTGTTAGCACTGCAAAGCCAATACAACGAAGAGAGAGTTTGTGGGAGTCAGTCTGGTTTAATAATTTTCTATGTATCAAATACATTGTTGCTGGTAATGTTGAGTTACCCACAAAAGCCAGATTGACTTTCAAATCCAAAGTTGAATTTGCAGCACTGGCAGACATTAAAAAAGATTTTATGTTGGAAATAACTGTGACTGATCAATTATAAGCCTGGGCTAGCCTAGCATGGGTGAAGTGTGCCCACTGGAAAAACACTACCCATGCTAACACTGTGTAACTGTGTCTGCAATGGTACTGCACTAGCCAGTGTGCTGGGATGATTTCTGGTGGGATTTCCCATGGTTCTTAGTGGTGCATTAAACTGAGCAGCTTTATGTAACTATTCGCAGCATATTGTGGGAGAACTTATTTGTAGTGCATGGCTTGCCATTTCAGTAAAGCAAACAACCAGTGACAAGGCCTGGGTTCTATTCTGGAAGAGGACCTGTTCCAGCTGCTATTAATGCAACCCACATCAATGAATGAATTCAACCCAAGGCAAAGGTGCAGGGCATGAGAGCAAGGGATATAAGGAATGCCTTATGTGCCCACACCCTTGCACTGCAGGGGGAATTACCATAAGGATATTAAATGTTGTAAAACGTTGGCAGAGGGAATTATGTGACCATAGGTCTGGAGAGCTGTAGCAATATACCTGTGTGAATCAGTATATGGTATAACATTTATCAGTGTAGTCATCAACTAGATATATGTTTAAACTGAGATTTTATTAAAAGCTTTTTCTTTAATTCAGATGTCCATTGACTGCAAAACAATAACAAAATGAGCTATTGATTGAGCAGCAAAAATAATCAACAGTGTGTCAAGGTACAATATAAACAATCATTGCAACAAACTGACTCCAACATACAAAAGCCACCGGAGCAAGATAGCAGCAAAGGCCAAGACACGCAACAACCTTCTCAGCAAACTGGTAGGTTCTTCATAGGGAGGAGATGCTCCAACCCTAAGGACCTCAGCTCATGCCATCTCGTACTCAATAACAGAGTATTGTGCGCCAGTATGGAGTCAATCAGCACACACCAAACTTGTTTATGTGTAACTCAACTCAACAATGAGCATCATCACAGGAACTCTCTGACCGACTCATCTTCCATGGCTTCCAGTTCTGAGCCACATTGCTCCCCTTTCCATCAGAAGGGAGATTGCAGATGGCAAGCTGGTTGAGAAGGTACATGCCAACCCAAGCTTACCCTTGTTCAATGACCTTTTTAGCCCACAATCTACGTCTTTAATCACTACACCCATGGTGGTCAAGGCTGCCATGCCAGGACATGACAGCAGAGTCCCTGTGGCGGGAAGACTGGTACTTAACACCAACCACCAATCAGTTCCTCGTCACAGACCCTACCACTTGTCCACACAGTTTTGACCTGCTATGTCATCAGTGGGCCCTTCTTAACTGCTTCTGGACTGCGCAAGGCCTCTGTGCAGCCAAACAGCACCACTGGGGTCTTCGATACAATCCAAACTGCAGCTGCAGCACAGATCAAACAATGATACACATTGTTGAGGAATACTCACTAACCAAATTCAGTGGTGGGCTCTGAAAGCTCCACTTGGACACTAAGAATGTTATTGCTTGGCTCAGCGAATTTGCAAGCACTAAATAAATTGCAACAGAAAGAAATGACTTCTTCCTTCCCCTTCCCCGAAGAAAATCACTGACTACAAGAGGTAATTGGTTTAATTGGCAGCAAGGGAGATTTAGATTAAAAATTAGGAAAATCTTTCTAACTGTAAGGGTAGTTATGCACTGGAATAGGCTTCCAAGGGAGGTTGCGGAATCCCCATCACTGGAGGGGGGTTTTTAAGGACAGGTTGGTCATGGATGGTCTAGGTTTACTTGTTCCTGCCTCAGTGCAAGGGCTGGACTTGATGACTTCTAGAGGTCCTACATTTCTATGATTCTATGAAATGATGAGACTGGTCCTCAAGATCAAACTTATTTTCCTTCCCGCTTTGCTGTGCTTGACTAGAATGAAATAGGTACATCTGGCCATGTGCACTATGTACATTACGTTCACTTCTTCCGTGTAACGTATTGAGTGGTTCATTCCCCACCCAAGCTTGTCTTCTGAATGCATGGCAGGAGCTAACATCATGGCTGGCATTTTCTGCTGCCTGCTGGACATTATGCTAAGCAGCCAGTCCATATCTCCCTATGTTGATTTTGCTGTCACCCACTGCAGCTCTCTATCTTCCTTCCTCACCTCATAGTCAAGGACAATGTATCCACTACCAGCTTCTTCTCCTTTTCCATCATCTGCCTGTTGTGTTCCTGGAGCCAGTCCACCTTGCTGGAAAATTCCCTATATATTTTTGCAGCAGTTAATCTCTGGCCTTTTTTCTTTTCACCCAATAGTTCTTGCACTCCTCGCTGACAGTCCATAGCCTTATGGTGCTGTACCTATTCACACTGGGGTCAATATGTCTCTGAAAAGGAATGAAACAGCATTTTATTTTTATGTCCCCCAAAAAAGAAAAAATCAAAGAGTGGAGAAAAAAATCAGCAAACATAAACAGGATGCTGAATGAGGATGCAGCTGCTTAGAAGAATTACAGATGTGTGTTCCCACTCACCCCACTTCCACCTGTATCAGCTATCCACCAAACTTGCAAAAAATTTGCAAGTGCTCTGGCTGGGCTTAATACCAACGAAGGTCATGCAGGGAACTTAATATGCAGACTGCCTCAAAATATAATATATGCATATATTTTTGTTCTGTCCCATCCCTGTATTTGCAGGCAGTGCATTGCTGTGCTTTTACTAAATCCGTGCTTTGCATACTAACAGCAACACATACCATAATATATCACTGTTTTCCTTTTCGCATTCTTTTCCTCACTAGGAATCCATCTTGAATCACACATGACTGCAGAAGGCAGGAGGTAGTGGAAAGGGTACAAGGGAAAATAGAGTCTTTTCCACCCTCAACTGAAGCTTTGCAGGCAAAGCCAGATCCCTTATGTTGTAATTGGTCCTATAACAATAACAAACCTGGCTACACGCTACTCACCCTGATGCAGAGATGCTGTTTCCACTTCATCCTGGGATCAGTCCATGAAGAATTCCAGGGTCAACGTTAATTTGAGGTTGTTGTCCAAAGCAGGGGCAGTGTATGGTATGGTGGGGATAGGGGTTGGGGTTGAGGGTCTGCTTCATGTCTTCTGGCCCCATTTCCTGCTGCAGCTGCTATACGCCTTCTTCCCCCTGTACCAAAAGATCATCAGAAATTAAAGGGGGCACCATGGCATCAGAAGTGCCCAGCACCTGGTCAAAGTCATTGTAGAATGGGCATGTTTCCAGAAATTTGCTAGACGTGGTGGTGTGATCCATGGCCTTCTTATACGTGGTTTTAAGGGATTTCATTTTCTCCTTGTGCTGAAATCCTGTCCATTCAATCTCCTCCTTCGCCAGCTTCTTGGAGATATCATCATAGCACTGTGGATTTGGGTTCATTTCCCCAAGGTATGGGTCTTACTGCTATAACACCATGGCTTTACCAGAAGAGTGGTTGTCACATTTTAGGGCAACTGCACCTGTATTTCCCCTCAGTGATCCAAAAGGGCACCCGCTTTCAGCTTCCCAGCCATTGCCTTTATTGGGTGGAGAGACACATCCCTTTCCCTTGTGACCAGAGTAGTTCCAGGCTGCACAGTTTCCTGCTTACATTGGGTTATTCCCAGCACAGACAGATTGCCTAAGGACACCTGATTGCTTTCTCTTCAGTGATGGTTAACAGGTATAATTGCTACAGTTTAAGGTACTACATAGCTCTTCTTATGCAAGCCTACTTTAGTCTTAAGGTAAAAACCATTACAGAGAAAATACATTCAAAACAATAAAAGAACCTTCATGAATGCTAATAAGCCTACCAGAGATCACTCAACCCTAACATAGATTCTGGCAGGAACAGTCTTTCAAACCCCTCACCCAAGAGGGATTCCTTGCAGGGCCGGTGCTACCATTAAGGCCAACTAGGCAGTTGCCTAGGGCGCCAAGATTTGGGGGCACCAAAAAGCGGTGCCCCCCCCTTTTTTTTACAGCATTCCTATGCCCGCTCCCGGAGCGCACGGTCACCGCTCCACTTCTCCCGCCTCCCAGGCTTGCAGTGCCGATCAGCTGTTTGGCGCCGCAAGTCTGGGAGAGGAGGAGAATTAGAGCTGGGGCAGCGTGCTCCGGGAGGAGGCGGAGTAGAGGTGAGCTGGGGTGGGGAGCTGCCACACGGCTCCCCGGGGGGGAGCTGCCACGGGGGGGGCGCCTCGGGACGGGGGGGGGGGGGGGGGGGCGGGGGGGGGGGGGGGGGGGCACGCAAGGTAGAAGTTTTGCCTAGGGCATGAAACTTCCTTGCACCGGCCCTGATTCCTTTTGGTTACCAGTTCATTACAGCTTCAGCTCAGAACAAGCACCCAGACCTTCTAACCCTACCCTAGGGATTGGGGCCCTCTGTGGATCAGGGGTCCTGCCTGTTTGCTGGATCAGGAAGGCCCTGAGCCAGTTTAAAACCAGGCTATTTAACCGGAAACCCTCTCTTTGTATGTTGGTCCCCAGAGACTCCAGTTTGAATAACTATATGCAAACCTTTCCAGGGAGTGGTTTCCAAAGGTTGAAATGGAGAACATATATTAGCATCCCACTTCCCTACTAGAGAAGGTACATACAGTGCCACAACAACACATACACAATTGCATTTTAATACAATAGACCCCAAAGGCATTAACCCTAATTCAATAAGGTTTGTTCAGGATATTGTCAGTCTGATACAGTGGTGTCAGCTTGTGGCCAGCTGGTAGCCTGGAAGATTTCTTAGCTGGCATCTCTCTCAAGTGCCGTGGAAGTGCAGCAAAAATGCAGCAAGCAAATGAGCCAGTGTAAGTGTTAGTGACTTCCAATGCAGAAGGAGGGGGAAAGTAGACAAGAAAGTATAGCCCAGGTGGAACTGTGGGATAGTAATGGAGGACTAACTGCACCCAGGTCCCTCACATGACTGTGGGGTCAGAGCATAAGTACAATGCTTGCTATGGAGGACCCCCAACATTTGACTCACTTAGTGGTAATTCTTTACCTATCAACCAGTCTGTAAATGTGATTACACATTGGCCTGGGATTTAGAACATGATAACTAATTAATTACTTTTCCAAGCAGCCTGACTCTGATGATCTTTCTGAAGTGGGGGACATGTGACTGATGTTCATTGATTTATTTTGTCACAAACGCAGAATGGCTAAAGCACAGCTAGGGACATTGAACATTGAACAGCCTGGGTAGCTTGGCTGTGGTCTGACTAGGACCGTTTCACTTTCATCTGCTTAGGCCAGTTGTTTTTAACCTCTTCTTAAGAGGATTGGTACAATAGGATGAGCTACAAGTTTACCCAGTAATCCAATAACTCTGACACCAAGGAGAGGAGACCTGCTTACCTGTTGTTCTGTTTCTTCCTCTAACTTGTACTTTGGGGGCAGGTGGGGATGGGGAAGGAGAGCATAATAAATGTAACGATAAGAACATTTCTGCTTGGTGCATAATGAACATAACAGTGCACATAACAAAATTTACCTCTGAAATACTTTTCTTTAAAGTAGGCTTACAGTATTAAACAGATTCCTGTAGAGTCTTGAATCTAGTTCACATTACCGCTTTTATAGTTTTCCCCTCCACATGCCCTTAAGACTTATTAGATAATGAATTCACAAAGTCAAATCTAAAGACACCTTCAATTGACACGACCGAAAATGTGTTTAGCCCATTCTGATCCTCCTACCCTGCTTGATGTTGTTTATCATCATTATGATTACTACTAATAATGCAGGAATGTATATGGTGCCCATCAGCTCATTGTTATGGTATCTGTTGCCTCACTTATTGACTGTTGCCTTTGTCCAGCCAGTTTATAGGTAAATATAGCACTGGCAATTTGGTAGTCATGCTGATCAGTGGTATGTTAGATTTCTGTTACTAGAGAAGATACTTCAGAATCTCCTTCTCTTTTATGCTATATTATGAGAGAAGAAAAGGTCTGAATTACTATGGGTTCTTCCTGTGCATTACTCTAAACTCAGCCCAAAAGGGGAAACAATATAAGAATCTACTTAGTGGTAGTGTATGAATGGAAGCCAAATTCTGGAATTGGCATGGTGGTTAGGATGAAGGAATTAGCTACAGGCTGGAAGCCAAAGAAGGCACATCGCCAGAGTAGCTAGAAGTATAATGATAGGATCCCATTACTAACTGGAAGAATGGTCTATTGAGAAAACAGTAGCACAGAATAAGAACCTTGTTCTAATTTTCAATAGTTGAAATCAGTGGAGTCACATTAGTGTAGTTCAGGACAGAATTTGGCCTTTACTCTGTAAATTACACTTAGCGGAGCATTCGTGTTGTCCATTCTTTGACTCTTGGAAGGATTTGACATAAGAAGGCGCCCTGCTAATTGAATTTGTTGTTATATATTCTCGATATTCATGTTTGTTATCCATGTGGTTTTGAAGAAATGGATGGGATTATGCTGTCTTTTGTCAGTGCTTTCCACAATGAACAATCACTCCTGTGCACTGGACACCAATGGAAGCGGTCACATCACTTCTGAACCGTCAGTGTTCACTCCAAATGAACATTTTCTCTTTTTCTCTATTTCCTCACAACAAGCAGAATTCCTGCACCAGTGATTAAAAACTGTTAGCCAAACAAATCCCAACGGAAGCCAATACACAGCTTTGTACTTTGGAGATTCTTATTGAAACATGCGAGAAAGAGTCCTGTGGCACCTTATAGACTAACAGATGTATTGGAGCATAAGCTTTCGGGGGGGAATACCCACTTCGTCAGAAACATGCGGTTTTCTAGCATACCCATCCAGATGCAGAGTGGCAGGAAGGAAGAATTCTAGGATACCTATTTTATGGTTTTGTATAGTACCCATCACCACCGTGGTTTAGTGCTTGGGATTATATAATGCAGGGGTCGGCAACCTTTCAGAAGTGGCGTGCCGAGTCTTCATTTATTCAGTCTAATTTAAAGTTTCGTGTGCCAGTCATACATTTTAACATTTTTAGAAGGTCTCTTTGACTAAGTCTATAATATATAACTAAACTTTTGTTGTATGTAAAGTAAATAAGGTTTTTAAAATGTTTAAGAAGCTTCATTTAAAATTAAATTAAAATGCAGTCCCTCATGGACCGGTGACCAGGACCCAGGCAGTGTGAGTGCCACTGAAAAAATCAGCTCACGTGCTGCCTTCCGCAGGTGTGCCATAAGGTGCCTACCCCGATATTATGTATATGTGCTTGTGTAATTATATATACATATAGTTACACATTCACATTAACTCAGTCAAACTGCATCCATTGATATAATATGCCTCTATAATATTTTAAAATAGAGTTAACATGACACATTGCTCTTGGAGAGCAAAACCTTGATTGTGCAGTATACTCCACTTACCCTTTAGTTTTCTGCCTTTTAGTAGTCTTGCTATCTTTTGTCAAACCAGTCAATATTTTTCCACTTACAAGATCTGGTATGATTTCTAAATCAATATTATGGTTTGGCCTTTGTCTTGATGACTGTTATGCCCTGAACTGCTTAGAGAACATCAGCATAGCAATATTTCCCAAAATTTCCCGAATTATTTGTCCTTACTACAGGATAGAACAAAACCACCTTAGAAAAATGGAATTTATTATTTAAAGCTATTGGGCCAAACTAATCCCTGCTGTGTCTCTATCAGCCTCAATGGTGTTACGCTGAGGATGAATTAGCCCACTTATTTGTAGTTTAATTTGGTCATCATTGTACTGCAGGGTTGGTTTATGTTTTTGTATTCTCAAGCATGTTAATCTAATTGAGCTGTCAATGTTTAGTTTAAACATTTTATTGAAGATTATAATAATACATAGACTAAAAAAAAAAATAAAAAAAACTTTCCAAAGACCAGGCAGACAGACACAAAAAGGGGATCCCATAGTAAAAGCCCTCTATTAGGTCAGAAACTAATTCACTGCCCAATCCCTGCAGAATTTTATAGGTTCCCAAGGGCGGAGTCAGTCCATTGTATTGAAGATTTCTGCAGAATTTTTCCAGAGCTGTAAATCCTCCCTGCAGGAAAAGACCATTGTAACATTCCCACTACACAGGAAATTGAACTGTCAGTGGAACTCATTTTAAATATGGTTAAAGCATAGTACACGATTTAATCACAGCTTGTCTCGTCAGCCTAGCCCAGACATTACATTTCTAAGATATGTTTAAAAACCACTCTAGAATACATTTTTCAAATGCAAATTTAAAACCAGTTCTGCTTGCTTTTTTTTTTTTTTTTTGCCAGATCTTAATTTTCCCTCCCTTTAATAGAAGGATAATGAGACAGTTATTGTAAGAAACAAATTAAATTGAGACTCCTTAATGAAGGGCCCACTCATGCAACCCTTACTCAGGCAAAACAACTCCCATTGACTGTCTAGTGCATATATTTTCTAAAATGGCATAATTAAGAAGTAGGTTCCTGGACTTCTGGTGAGTCTGCAGAAGAACAAAGTAGGGTGAGCAGCACCAAAATGCTGATGGGGGGCCTCAGAGGAGGCAGAAGGAAATTTACACAAGTAGAAGTGTGTAAGGAGTGGCACCATGGTACCTCTGGGGAGGATCGTTGTCCCATGCAACATTTATAGCAAAATTACTACATTAATTGTAAATACATCTGACACACCCTCATAAACTACATCCCTTGTATGCCGCCATGGTACAGCGATGGTTGGTCCATCCAGACTTTCACTGGCCAAATTTATTCTTGGGGCAACTCCACTAAGTCACATTTATTTAGCATCTTTTCTGTGGCACTCTTTATTCTAGTGGCTATTCTAGAATCCAGGTACCCTACAAACATGAATGAGTTCATCTTCACAATATGTCTGTTGGGTAGGGAAGTGTTAGCCTTGCATTTTACAGATGAGGAACTGAGGCACAGAGAGAGAGAGAGAGAGAGAGAGAGAGAGACTGATTGATTTTGCCACAGTTACACAGAAAGTCTGTGTCAAGCCTGGGAATAAACCCAGACCTCTTGAGTCCTAGTTCACATAAATGTGGCCTTCTTTCTTATAAAAAAATCTATAAAATGTGCAGTGCTCTTGTAAAACATTTTCTGAGGCTTCTCTAAATGCTTGATAAGAATCCCATGTTGCATTGAAATATTCTATACAGTAGATGCTCATCGTGCAGTTTCTTAGATGCCTCCACCAATAGCAAGCCTTCCCATAGACATCAGTACTATACATTACCCAAATACAAAGGACTGTAACTACAGCTACATTACACTGGATGAAATCCTGGCCCCACTAAAGTCGATTAGAAAACTCCCACTGAACTTGAGGGGACAGGATTTTACCCGCACACTACAATGGAGTTTTACTCTGGTATAACAGAGAAAAAGTGGGTACAAAGATTGCAAGATATTGGGAAAAAATCAGGAAAAGTACAGTATGTAAAATCTATGTGACTTAGTGGATTAAAATCAGAGTGGTGGGTTTTGAGGAGGGGGTTGTTGTTGGTGGAGTTAATACCATAAATACACACTAGATCAATTAAAATGAGGAAAAGACGTATCCTTATACCATGTGACAGATTCTCTGCAATTTCACTAATTTCAGTTTTCTAGGTGAGCAGGTTTACATTCTGGCAACAGGAATATACTAGTCGTGTCTATCAGTAATTTTAGAATTCCACACAGCAAACTCTAGCATCACCGATAAAACGAAAAAATATATCAAAAATATGTTTCTATATGGAGGAAATTGTGTCTATTAAATGAAAAAAACATCATTACTGAAGAGCATACCAGGAACAAATCATCCCCACATAGAGGGCATGTAGATGTTAGAATCTTGCAGCATTTTCTATGAAACACACATTTTGTGAGTGTTTTTAAAGCACGGTGTAGATTTGTAATGAGGTTTTTAAATGTTATGTATAGGGCACGGTTTTATTAAAGCTTTATATGATAGAATGGACCAAGATAATTTCCCTCTTATTGTACACAGGTTCTTTATTCATCGAGCTAAACCTGCAACATGATAGATAGCATCCCAGCTCATCCTTTTTTAACCCCTGGACTTTGTATAAACACCAGAACCCAGTGCTGCTTGCATCATTGCTTTTGTTCAGTTTCTCTAGTCATTCTGGACATTCATCTGAAATGCTGAACTTTTCTCATCATTCTAACACAGTTCTTAAAGTGTTCGTGTTTCATTTGTAAAATCAAAATGATTCGTTATTACATAATTTATGTAATCATGTATTTCTAAAATCAATTGTCAGTACAAGGGCTGGATCCAAAGTCCATTGAAGTCAATGGGAGTCTTTTCATTAACTTCAGTAGGCTTTGGATCAAGTTCCCATTTAGATTTTATAAGAAAAATTAAAACTTCCTAAAGGTCTCTCACTAATGACCATGGGTGGTGAAAAGAGGAAGGGATAGACAAAGGCAGCCTGGGCAAATAAACATTTCATGACATTATAAGAATAGACCCCTGAGAAGTCAAAAGCCCGATTACAAATAAAACCTCAACTAACATGGAACTTGTTTGCCCCTTTAGCCTCTCTCAATTTGCAAAGGCTGGGGTGGGTCACCTGGCAGGCTTCAGAAACATGGGATGACTCCTGCCTCCCCTAGTGCCCCAGATACAGCACAATTCTGCAGTATGTGTTAGTACCAAGCTCTGGGGAATCTCCACTGATTGTCCATGCCCCCTAAGTACCACTGAACTCAGCTTTGTGAGAGTGCTCTGCGCATCTCCGCACAGCAGATTGGATGGGTAGCAAGGGTAGGCCAGTAGAGAACCAATGGTAGGGCTGTATTCAGGGCTGAAATTATGGCATACGGACTGTGAGCCCATGTCTAGGGACTCAGCTCCTGGAGTCATCTGAATCACAATTTTGATTTCTTTTTTAAAAGCAAGTTTCGAGCCCTTATAGGTACAAAGGAAAGTTTGAAAATGTGAAATGAGTGTAACAGATGGAAGTATGCCTGCACCTGCAGAGAGCCTGAAACAATATCTCTGTGAGATAAGAACTATCCCAGGCCTCTGAATGGTGTAAACACCAAGATTCACTGTCCTGGACTAACAAGATCCCAGCAAAGGATTCTGTGCACAGCAGGAAGGAAGAGTGCAGCAGGAGCACCCTCCCCAGTAGCTACACCCTGGCTACTGGGGTAAGTGGTGTGGGAGGCGGGGCCCTGACACCACTATTCCAAATCCGGGGAGAGTCATAGTGGTGGAGTTCCGGGAGCTCTCTTGTCATGGTGTGCCTTTATCCAGCCTTGGCTTGGACTGCTGTTACACAAATATACTGGCCATTGACCCCAACGGTGAGGGATCACAGGAATGATGGGTTCTGGAAGACATTCCTTTCCTCATGTCCCTGCAGAACAACTCTGTTCGAGCAGCACAGCGACGAAGGGGGAAGAGTGCGATGTTAGTCCTATGGGGGGAAATGTGCAGCAGATAATCAAAGAGGATGCAACTAAAGCATTTCTACAACCAAATAAAACATTTTAAAATCTATTATCAAAAAGCTATTAACAGTAAAGAACACAGTAGGGTGTTTGTAGGATATGTATAAATATGGGATTCCTGGGAAGAGAAGGCATAGAGATGGGATGAAATGAGTAACTCTCAATAGCATCAGGTTTGTAATAAGGAAAAACACTAAACCTGCATCATATTGTACGTAACTCGAAATACAATTTAAGTAGATAAATCTCCATCTGCAAAACAATAGGTGATGTTCTCAATTATCAAATTAAATGGAAGAAATAAATTATTTTCCACCCACTGTTCCCAGCCTTTCTATGGTTAAAACCTTTTTGTTTGAACACAGCTTTTAATCTTAGCCTTATGATTTCAATTTCTTTCAGATCAATCTCTTCATCTCCTAGAAATCTCCATAGGTTCATGGCTGGAGTGTGAATAACATAGCCAATGACTTGCTGTTAATAATGGCAAGTGCAAAATAAGCATAAAAGAGAGAGACTCCCTACCAGACCTTGTAATTATTGACTTGGCTCAGTTCATAGAATCATAGAATTGGAAGGGACCTTGAGAGGTCATCTAATCCAATCCCCTGCACTCATGGCAGGACTAAGTATTATTCCACAATCTTCCTAGGCAAATTATTCCAATGCTTAACCACCCTGACAGTTAAGTTTTTCCTAATGTCCAATCTAAATGGCCCTGGGTGCAATTTAAGCCCATTGCTTCTTGGCCTATCCTCAGAGATTAAGCAGAACAATTCTTCTCCCTCCTCCTTGCAACAACCTTTTATGTACTTGGAAACTTATGTCCTCTTTCAGTCTTCTCTTCTCCAGACTAAACAAACTCATTTTTTTCAATCTTCCCTCATAGGTCATGTTTTAATCATTTTTGTTGCTGTTCTCGGGACTTTCTCCAATTTGTTCACATTCTTCCTGAAATGTGGCACCCAGAACTGAACACAATACTCCAGTTGAGGCCTAATCAGTGCAGAGCAGAGCAGAAGAATTACTTCTCGTGTCTTGCTTACAGCACTCCTAACACATCCCAGAATGATGTTTGCTTTTTTTTTTTTTGTGCCAGTGTTATACTGTTGACTCATATTTAGCTTGTGATCCACTATGACCCCCAGATCCCTTTCTGCAGTACTCCTTCCTAGGCAGTCATTTCCCATTTTGTATGTGTGCAACCGATTGTTCCTGCCTAAGTGGAGTACTCTGCATTTGTCCTTATTGAATTTCATCCTATTTTCTTCAGACCTTTTCTCCCGTTTGTCCAGATCATTTAATCCTTTCCTCCAAAGCACTTGCAACCCCTCCCAGCTTGGTATCATCCTGCAAACTTTATAAGTGTACTCTCTGTGCCACTGTCTAAATCACTGATGAAGATACTGAACAGAACCGGACCCAGAACCGATCCCTGTGGGAACACACTCGATATGCTCTTCCAGTGTGTCAGGATATTTTAAAAATAAACAGAGAAGGATCAAATCCAATAGAGATACTTCAGTGAAATTACAACAGGGTGAATCTGGCCCAGGCTGTTGATTGGATGTATAGTTTTCATTATGTAGGTGTCCATTTTTGGTATACTATGCAGAAGATGAATGCACAAATTAGAACCCATCAACAAATGATATGTTTAATGGAGAGTCTTTGAAAATGTAGCCCATTTTGGGGAGCATCACATGTGCAGAGCTATTATTCAGACAATGTGTGGAGACTTCTAGCTCTTCTGCAGTGATTCTAAAGACTTCAGTGCTTGAGTTGTCTCCAAGCATGATCAAGACAAGCTTTTCATCTCATAGTTTAGTTTTGTTTCGGCTGAGGAATTCCTTTTACAGCCCCAGCAGATAGAAAGCCCATTTCTTCACTGGACCTATGCTCATTGGGATGGCTTATAAGCAGAGAATATGCATAACTGTTCAGACTGGGTGTGCGTTTGTGCGGGGGGTGGAGACACAATTTAAAGGTTCTGGTAGTATGCAGTGGAGTTCAGGTCAGGGCATATAAACCTTGGCAGAAATCGGGGGGAGGGAGGGCGGGCGGGGGACGTGACTCCACATGACCCCTCGCATGCATCGCCTCTGCTTATATGAGTATGGTGATCACAACTCAGTTCTTCATATTCTCTGGACTAATCTGACCATTGCTCTATAAAATAGATGAGGGATCCCTAGAGACTGTGATGTCACTTCCAAGAGAATCATAGGCTCTTAAAAAATACTGAAGAGGAGTTTGGCTTGTGGTCTCTCTCCAATCTGGATACCTGTGCAGCAATAGCACATGGCTTCTTGTAAACTGAGATCTGTGCTGTGTTATGCTACAAATCCTTAACCACATGTGACAAATACCAGTCAAAGTACAAAGCAAATGAAATACAATGCAGAGTAAAAGATACATTCTTATCTAACCACTGTGTAAAGATAAGGCCAGTTTTAAAAACAGCAAAGCTGTCAAGATTACTTCTGGTTTTAAATGTTATGTGTGTGCCTTGAAACAAATAAAAACAATTTAAAAATTATATCTGTCTTATGTATTTGTGCCTCACATAAGCAGGGTAGTTCCATGGTAATAGAACTTTTTGTGATAATTTACCCTTCTTTATCCTTGAGCAAGGAGAGAGTGAGCAATTTTTTAAAGGTTGTATTTATTTTTTAAATGGTAGAAAGAAAACCTCACATTTTGTCAGCCCAATCAGTACATAAATCACCCCCAGGCTGAAATGAAATACTGAGAAAATTTTACAAACTAAATGAATGAATGACTAATTACTTTTTGATTAATAGTGTTGTCTCTCAATTGCTCAAGGCAGGTTAAGGAGGGTGAGGCTTTCTAAAAAAAATGATGAGTTTCCACAGTGTTAGCTGGTAATTCATAGATGTGTTTTAGTTTCTACGTAATCTAGACAACTTTACTAATGTTCTGAGAGCCTGAGAATTAATTTTGTCATGCACAGTAGATGGGTTATTTAGAATATATGTGATCCTTCTAGCATGACAGATGGGTGCCCACGCCAAATTTGAGTGGCACTGCAACCCAGTTCACATGCTCCTGCTCCCAGTCCTGGACTCCACCCCATCTGTTGGAGCATGTGTACATGGGGGAACAGAGACTGGGAGCAGCAGAGAGAAAACATTCAGAAGGATGTTTTTATTATTTTCATTGATTAACCCCTCTGCTCCTCTGAACTTTGGGAAAAAAAAGGTTAGTGAAAGATTTGTGGGTAAACTGTGGTGTGGGAGTTCTTTTGTTTTGTTTTTAAAGGTTGTGCTAACGGGGGCTTTTATATTTAAGAACACTTCAGGTTTACACTGTTAATACATAATACACATTAATACATAATAGTTAATTGTATGTTAAGCATGCTGTACTGTAGCAAACATTTCTGAGTTATGCAATTGGTAGCCTCTTTAAAAAAATGTAAGATCCACCAAAGGGTTTTAGTGGGTTTTTTGGCCCTCTACTACCTTAAAGTTGCCATCCCTATTCTAGACTTGGATGAGTTGGAGCGAAAGGTAACAAACCATCCATCCTCTCTATACAGGCTAAAAGAATCACTACTCCTATAGCTTTCTCTACCTATCTTTTAGTTCCCCCTCTTGACTTTGGTCTGGGACCCCACATATGATGTAAAGTGGTCCTAAAGTAAATGTTGGGCCAAGGTCAACAGATTGGTTGAATGTCAATAGGTTAATGAACGTGTTTGCATCTTCACTGCCAATGTCATCATTATTAGGTACAGAACTGATCCTGGAGAAATCTGAAATTGCTTGATTAATATCTTAAAATTGCTGCTAAACACACACAGGCAAAAACTCAGAGTACCGTATATACTTGTTCATAAGCTGATTTTTTTTTAGTAAAAAAGGGAAGCACCAGAGAAGGGGGTTGGCTTACGAACGGGTTTAGAGAGGGAGAGGTGGGATGCAGCCCCTATCCCCAACAGAGGGAGCAAGGAGAGGCAGCACAGCCAGCAGAGCCAGAAGGGAAGAGGCGGGGCCAGAGTCTCTCCGCTTCTGGCCACGCTGCTCCCCCCTCCCCCCCTCCAGCCTCTGAAGCAGCTGCAGCTCCAGGGCTGGCAGGCTGCAGCCGTGCCACTCAACCCCGCCCCCCAGAGCAGGCTGTGGCCGTGCCGCTCAGCCCAGCCCACTGGAACATGCTGCGGCCGCGCCGCTTGGTCTGGCCCACCGGAGCAGACTGCGGCTGCACTGCCCAGCCTGCCAGAGCAACTCCAGCCAGGCCAGAGACATCCTCCCCTGGCCCTCCCCAGATAAGCTGGGAAGGTAGGGTTACCATATTTTGTGCCTCCAAATGGAGGACACTCCACGGCCCCCGGCCCCGCGCCCAGCCCCGCCCACACCCCGCCCCCTCCCCAAAGTCTCCGCCCCCTCCCCTGCTTCCCGCGAATATTTGATTCGCGGGAAGCCTGAAGCAGGTAAGGGGGGTGTGGGGGGAGGAGGCGTGGCCCAGGCTGGCCCCCCGGCGTTTCCAGCCTGGGTCAGCTCGGGCCCTGGGGTGCCGGCCCCGGCCGACCACCCCCGGCCCGCCCAGCACTGCCGGCCCCCGGCGGCCCGGCGCACCCCCCGGCTCCCGGCCCCGCGGGCCCGGCTCCCCGCCGGCCCGGCTGACCCGGCTCCCCGCCGGCCCGACTGATCCGGCTCCCCGCCGACCCGGCTTCCCGCCGGCCGGGCTCCCCGCCGGCCCGGCTGACCCGGCTCCCCGCCGGCCCGGCTGACCTCCCGATTTTCCCGGACATGCCCGGCTTTTGGGGATTTCCCCCCGGATGGGGATTTGAGCCCCCAAAAGCCGGACATGTCCGGGAAAATCCGGACGTATGGTAACCCTAGGGAAGGGATGGGATGGGGAGAGTGTGGGAGTCCCGGGGTAGGGGTGGAGTCATGGGGGGGGATCACAGGGATTACTCCCCTGACTGCCAGCTTCTCCCCCCTCAAACATTTCCCCACCAGTTGCTGTCCCGGCCCATCAGGGTAAGCAGCTGGTGCGCCGGACACTTTGTTTACTTAGGTTTACTTCCGTGCCTGCGGACGCTTGAGATAAACAAACCATCTCGGCCCGCCAGCAGCTGACCCTGATGGCCCGGGAATCAAAGTTTGCTGACCCCTGAATTATAGGGTCAGCTTATGAATGAGTCATAAAAATTTTCCATTTTTACTTATCCATCTTGGGGGGAGGGTTCGGCTTATAAACGAACCATCTTATGATGGAGTATATACGATACGTATGTACATGTCCAAACCATGAGATGTTTTTCCCTAGACCTCAGAACTCAGCATGGGTACGAAATAGCTTGGACAAGAATACAGGAACTGGCATGCAAATGAGCAACCTGCTAGAAGATATTATGTATTTAAACTGGGCTAGTGTTTAATCAGACAAGGTGTTCTAACTCTGAATTAATTAGCCAGGGGAGTGGAATTCAAGAGTATCTGCCCCAAAGCAGAGGCAATTATAAAGTACTAGCCTTGGCCCCAATCCTGCAGAGTCTTGTATGCATTCTGAACTTTATACATTGAGTCACTCCCCTGAAATACATTCAGTGTTTCATGCTGTGCCTCAAACTATTTCTACACTGCTAAAAGAGTTGGGGGGGGGGTGTTCAGTGAGATAACTAGCACATATTAGTTATCTCGCTGAAAAACTGCATTATTTTTAAACAAAGACATAGCCAGAGAGGAGTAACGCAAAATTTGCAGTGTGAAAAAGTAGTGGCTAAGGCAGCTTTAAGATACCTTTGCACCATCCCAATTCTTGGCTGCTCCAGGGCAGGAATGATCCCCGCTATAACACAGCCTTAGGGGCCTGTAAATTATAGCAGCCCCCCCATGCTGCCCCAAATCTCCACAGTGCTGTGTGCTGCATCCCCACCCTGATGCTTACCTCCTGCCCTATAGCCCCACCTGTGACATGCCCCTATGTCAGTGGTGGTAAGAGTTCCTCTGAAGATAGCATTATGGTTGTTTTCTACAGCACCTATGCCGGGAGAATCATCGCATGGCCAGAACCAGAGATTTTAGGGCCCCCTTAGGCCCCTCTGCCTTTTTACCTGCCAAGGGGACAGAGCAGTGGTGAGGATCTCATCCAAAATGCATAAAGTTAAGGATTTGCACAAAGTCTTTGTAGGATCAGGGCCTTTGTGCATACATGTCTGTGCAGGCACTCAAATTATCTCTACTGACTGGCCCACATAGAGATTATTACTTTTTCTATTAATGAATTGTCTGCAAACAATTTGTGATTTATTCATTATTCAAAATTATTTCCTGAATAATTTCATTCAGTAATTCTTGCTCCATAGAGTGCTCATAAGTAAGGCTCGAGTCTTCTGCAGCCGAAAGGCGCGACTGACCCCAGGGCTGCCCAAGCAGCTCAGGCGTCCCTAGGGACAGCCGCACAATGCTCCCCGCCCCCCACAACAGCAGCAGTCTTGGGCTGTCCCCCTCCAGCAGCAGCGCAGCAGGTCCAGGCTGCCCCCTGCCAGCAGAGGTGGCCCCATGCCCCCCCCACCCCAGCGTCAGCAGGCACCCTGGAGCCTCCCCGCCCCCCAGCACCAACAGGTGACCCAGAGCCCCCGCACCCAGCACCAGTGGGAGTCCCGGGCCCTCCCCCCATCACATGCCCCAGAGTCCCCCCACCCCCCAGAGAGCAGCAGCTGTGCCCCTGGAAACCCCAGAACACCAAAGGTTTAGTTAGGGGTATATAGTACAAGTCATGGACAGAACATAGGGCCGTGATTTTTTGTTTATTACCTGTGACCCGTCCATGACTTTTACTAAAAATGCTCATGACTAAATCTTAGCCTTACTCATGTGCAGTTTATTGCAAGTATTCTGTATTCAAAATCTAAGTAATGTTGGGTCATTTTGCCTGGACTGATAGATCACATGGTATTTTTCCTTTCCCTGGTTGAATGAGTTACTCTTCAAATCAGCTTTCTAGTGCTAATATTTGGATTTCAAGATAGAAATTGGCTGTCTGTAAAATTTGCTGTTTGCATGAATATATCTAGCAAGAATATGTTTACTAGAATATTCATTTAAATGGGTATAACAATAGCAGAGCTTAGCTGAGTTAATATTCACTAACAATTTTCTGACTAAGTTTTACCTTTTACCTAAGTTAATACACATGTAGCTCAGGGGGATGGGAAAGGGTGTTGGGCTTCAACCGTGACCACAGACTGAGGCTTTAGTGCCCAAATTCTTAGCATGAGGAAAGGGGAGAATGACAGTTTGTTCTGTAATCTAATCCCAATGGGCCATATTGTGCCCTTGTCTTACTTGTCCCATACTTATTAGTCACTTACTTACCTTGTCCATTGCTCAGTTGGAGAGTAAGATCCTTCCATCTCGTTCAGCTGAATGAGACCTATGTGAATCTTGGTCTAAGTCTGGCACGAAGCGCAGTCCCTGCTCTTTGGGTACTCTCTCCTGAGCAAGTGAATAGGATGGGGCTATGTGGAGAAAGTTAAGTGATGTGTTCAGTTACTGTTATGTTGTGTATGGGATTGTAGGGGAAGTAAAGGCGGGAGTTGGACATGAGTCAGTAATGCAACATTTGAGGACTCTGTGGAGGCCCACTTGGTTGCCAGGAGCCACCACGGAATGTTTGTTCACACTCCAGCAGCTGGCCGAGCACCACTGGAACGGAAAGTTGCCCCTGGCTGGCTGGAGGTGACTTGTTTCAGGACCTGGCTGAAGTGCAGAAAGGGACTCTAAATTAGTTCATTCATGGGTTTACTTGAAATTAATAAATAATTCATTAATCAAATCTGGAGTGTAGCTGTAGTGACTGGGTTTTTCCTGCAGTGGCCATTGAAGAGCACCAATGATATCTATCAGTGATCACGCTACTCCTTGGGAACAGCATCCTTGGAATGAGGGAGAAGAGCGAGGGGCAACACAGGGTAAAATTTCTAAGTGTAAAGCTAGGTGGTGGCAGAAGTTACCTGAGTCCAGGCTGTAGAAAACCTGGGGTTGTGACAAGCTGAAAATGGGCAAAGCCTTGGCCCCATCCCCCGCCACTCACTGGTCAGAGTACCTGGTCAGGTGGAAGAGGGAAATAAGCTTCACCCTTACGAGGTCGCAATAACTTACTCTTCTTGCTAGCACAAAGAGCAAGAGGGGAGGAACTTTATCTCAGAGAGGAATCTCTGAGGCAAAATACTTCCATTGGCTGCTCCAGGGGTGATGCACCTTAAATATGTACCACCCTCTGCTGAGTGCTGTGCAGAAAGACACAATCTAGTTCAGGTGTCTCAAACACACGGCCCGCGGGCTAATTTTCTGTGGCCCACGGGGTGATTTTCTGCGGCCCGCGAGCCCCTCGCAGCCCCAATTCCCTCCCCCAGTGTTTACCAGAGCAGCGGCCGGATGTGCACCGGGAGCAGGGCAGGCTCCCTGCCTGCCCTGCCCTGCCCAACTCCGGGAAGAGGCTGGAATGTGGGAAAGAGGGGGTGGAGGGGCTGTGTGTGGCTGTTACTTCAGGCAGCGCCCTCAGCAGCTCCCATTTCCTGGGAACGGGGATCTGCGGCCAATGGGAGCTGCTGGAGGCAGTGCCTCAAGCAACAGAAACACAAAGCCCCTCTGCCCCCCCCTTCCCATGAATTTATTTATTTATTTTATATGAAATATTTATTTATTTATTTCCCCACGTTTCAGCCTCTTGTGGGGGCAGGGCAGGCAGGCAGGGAGCCTGCCCTGCCCCCGGTACGCGCCAGGCCAGATACTGCCCCCTGAACCCCTCTTGCAGCCGAACCCGCTGCCCTGAGCTCCCTGCCGCACCCTGCACCCCGACCCCCTGCCATACCCTGCACCACTCCTGCACCCCGACCCCCTGCCTCACCCCGCACCCCAACCCACTACCCTGAGCCCCATGCCGCACGCCTCCTGTGCCCCGACCCCCTGCCATACCCTGCACCCCTCCTGCACCCCGACCCCCTGCCCTGAACCCCCTGCTGCACCCTTCACCCTGACCCCTTGCTGTACCCCTCACCCCTCCTGCACCCCACACCCCAACTCCCTGCCCTGAGCCCCCACCACACCCCAGACCGCTCCTGCACCCCCTGGGGGCAGGGAGGGGGCAGAGTTGGGGTGGAGATTTTGGGGAAGGGATTGGAATGGGGGCAGGGAAGGGGTGGGAAGAGGCGGGTCCTCATGGAAGGGGTGGAGTGGGGGCGGGGGGGAGGTGTCAGTAATGCGGCCCTTGGGCCAATGTACTAGTCCTCATGTGGCCCTCATGGTCATTTGAGTTTGAGACCCTTGATCTAGTTGGAGGTTGGTGGGTGTCTGGGTGTGTTGTAATTGGATTCCTTCCACCGATGTGGGCAGCTTGTACTTAAAGAGCTCTGCATTGGACAAGTCAGCAGCAGGTAACATAAGTGAGGATACTTACAGTTAAATGATTTGGTGAAGAGGCAGCCATTCGTTTATGCTATAATCACCTGTGTGCAGTGTGTGCTTCTTCCGCAACAGAATCTACTGCAAGAAGGCGGCTAAAAACATGCATGAAAAATTCATTACTAGAGTAACTTATTCCAATTGCTACAAAACCTCTCACTGTGGATATGACTTCACCGCAGAAAAGACTCAAGGCAGGGAATCTCAGAGTCCGGGTGAACTGACTTGAGTTCATGGGACTTGTGCTACAGAGATAAAAATAGCAGTATAGATGTTCCTGCTCAGGCTGGAACCCGGGGTCTGAAACCCAATGAAGGGGGAGGGACTCAGAGCCTAGGCTCCAGGCCTAGTAGTAATATCTACACTATTATCTCTAGCCCTGTAATGCGGGCCCAAGTCAATTGACCCAAGCTCTGAGACTCACTGCCGGGTGGGAGGCGGGGGAAAGAGGTTGCAGTGTAGACATACCCTCACTTGATTTCCTATTTTTAACTGAAAATCCATTTTCTCATGCACTTACAGCTATAAACATTAAAACGCTTTCTATACCATTCAGTCCGAATATAACATAGGGAACTCAAAGGAGAAACTGGATTCTTACAAGAATCAATTGAATAAAACTAGTATTCTAATGCCCAGTATACATTTTTTTTGAAATTATTAAATCAGTAATATTGCACCATACCAATATATTTTTGTTAATAACTTACAGGAAAAGTGGTAAATTTCTCAAGAAAGAAGTTTCCTGTACATTACTAATAAAATTGTAATCAGCATAATGTAGTAATACTTAAATAATTTTCTTTAAGATTTGCACCAGAGTAAGTGAAATGTATTTGTTCCTGTAATCATATATACTCACATGCAGACATTTATATATATTATAGATATATCTGACATCATGTATTTGTAGATACATATACACACGTACATTCTCTCAGAAGAATTCACTTATAGCTGGCTCCAAGACCTCTGCTGGGACATCCAACAACTAAATTATTTCACTCAGAACTATTAATGAACATATTCAAACAAGGGTTACAGAACTAAGGAATATGTATATTCTACAGGATTAATCAGAACATTTTATCTTCCAATGCTAATATACTTCCTGGAATAGCTAATTGGTTTTTGAGTCTCAGTGCATGGTTGATCTTGGTTAGCGGTGCATTAACAAAGAGTAACATGCTGACCCCAGCACAGTGAGACATCATTACTTTCAATCAGACCAGGCCATTTCAAGGGTAAATTACAAATCCATTGAATATTTCTGTTTGTTGTGCCTTTTGGGTAGTTCATATATTTGACCCTAATGGAACCTCTCTCACTTTTTGTCATTAAGAGATAAAAACTAAATTGAATTTCTTGTTTGTTTGGCGTTTTCTGTTAGACAAACTACCAGCTGCCTCTTTGTTTTCAGAAAACCATTAATTTATTTTCTGGCTTACTCTAGAAAGAAAATTGATCTTTAAAAAAGGCTTTCAAATATCACTGTACAGCTCAAATAAGTTGCTGGAAAGGGCAAATAATACAGTGATTTTGACTAGATTATGCTTTCTTTTGAAGGTGTTGTTCTAATACCTCTTGGAGAATTAATCTCAAGAGAAATATCTAAGGGCTAGATTTGGACTTGGACTACGAATTCATTCAGGACAAGAGAAGGAGTAAGAAACCCATTCCTCCTGTGTAGGCTACCAGGAACTTGGTCCAAATATATAGGAGTAAGTAGGGTTACTCACCTGCTTACTCCCTTCTCCAGCGCAAATAGGCAGGGGCATGAGCACAGCCTTGGTTCTTCTCCCCCTATTCTATGGTCAGAGTAGATAATGCCAGGACCAAATTGTTACCTCACCCTACCCCTTACAGCAAGAAAGCAGCAGAGGAGGAATTGTGACTCAGAGGCTGTCTGTGAAACAGTGCAGGGTCAGTGCCTTAAATTAATAATACTGATATTTAAATAAAGACAAATATTTAATTTGCTAATAATAAAATGCACTGCAGTTAATTTTTTCCAGCTCTTTTTTCAAATGTTTGAGCAGCATTTTCAACTTCAGGTTGAAAATAGTGACATTTTCATTGAACATGTCTGTTACCCCTACAAAAAAGGCTATGTTAAAAACACGTAAAGATTGCACTGCTTAGCACTCAAAAGTCTGGAAATGCCTAAGATAAGGTTTCACATGCAGCCTTAAGTCTGCCCCTTTAGGTGTATGCCTGATGATTACCTTACCATCTTCAATTTCATATCACATTATTTCTCAAATAATCTGTCTAATATAATGCAGTCATTTGTAACAGGGTAACTGATAGACTTAATTAATTTCCATGTTGGTTATGCTCACTTATGGAATGCCACCGTCTCTTCCTTTAGAACACGGGGGGCTGGTGCTTAACCAGCAGGGAAGAGGGAAGGGAAAGAGTTTCCAGTAAAGAGAGAGACATTTATTGTCTTCCTCCCCCTGAATATTTCTTCTCCCAGTTCCATATCACTAGTCCTCTATAAGCAGGACATATATTGCATTCTGCACCAGCCCCTTTTGCCCCAGCAGCCTCTACCAGCAGTGGAGAGGACCAGGACTCTTTTAGAGCTGGTCTCCTTCTCTACTTGGGTCAGAAGGGGCAGCTTGTGTTAGTGCTGTGAAATACTGTCTGTAAAGCTATAATAAAGCCCAGCACGTAGAGAGGTTCTCAGAGAGGAAGGCTGTTACAGTGGCTGGGACTTGGGAGATATGGATTTAATTCCTTGCTCTGATGCAGACTTGGTGTGTGCCCCTGGCAAGTCACTTAGCCTCTCTGTGCCTCAGTTCCCCAGCAGTAAAATGGGAATAATAGCACCGTACTTCACAGCGGTGTTATGAGGATAAATACATTAAAGATTGTAAGGCACTCAGATGCAAAGGTGACAAGGTCAAGATAAAAACTGTATTAAAGCTAATGTTAAAATTATCTAATACATGGGTTAAGGAAAGAGTTTCTATGGTCTGGGTAAAATACTTAAATTATCCAAAAGTACAAAGTTTGGTTTAAAAGCCAAAGAATACATATAGTGTATATAATCTGCAGGATGTATCAGACAAAAGGTAGATAGCATCCTACAGCCTGTTCAGCCCTCCCTGTGCCCATGCTGCCTCTTCAACACCCCTGTTTGGGAATAGGGATCCCAACTAACATTGCCCTTAGCAAGGTGCTCAAAGCCATTACCCCCAAAAGTTTGACAACACTTCCTACTATTAGAAATGTTTCTGTGCTTCGTGTTTATCTGGGGAGGTGGTTGGAACTTACACATTCATTCCCTCCAATATTTGCAGCTGAAACAATGTATTATTGCGCTAGTGCAAGACAATCAGAAAGCAAAAATCACTAGATACAAAAGTGAAACAACTACTCTGATGATGTTACCCGAGCAAAATAGACAAAGGGTGAAAAATAGATTTTTCGCTTATTCTTTTGGGGCACTGTACTGATGTAAAGGAAAAATATGTTTTTCACAGGTTTTGGAGCTTCAGGATACTTCCGTTCTTTGGCAGAACCATGTTTTCCAGCAATGCAATAGTATTGCTACACTTGCAGTAAGTAAAATTAGACTGATTTTTTAAAACCTATTTTAAACCCATTTTGAGTTAGTTACTGTTGTGTTTGTGAAAATGTGACTACAAGGGCACATATCTTGAAAGAGGAGGAGGAAGGAAAAAAACAGACTTATTCAGGACAAAATTATAGCATATTAACTTCTAGTCTGCTTTTCTGTTTCATGGGACATGTAGGATGCACTTGAAAGCAACATGATTAGGTTAGATATAGAGATATATAGATATAGAGATATTGGTAAAGCAGATGAACATTTTCAATGAGAGGCGGAAATGACAAATACCCTGGAGAATTTACTTTACAATGGAGTCAAACAGGAAAACTTGACTTTGAGATTGATTTCTCCACCATGATGCTTTTAATCCCGCAGAATAACATTTTAATAGCACATTTACAAAATGTTTATCTTCCTACTGAGCAGACTTGATTTTTAGATTGGATGTTTATTCCACATTTAAATGTAGATTGACCTGGCAAAACTAGGTAGCAAATTATATTGGAAAAGTGACAGAAAGGAACATTACACTGAACAGTCTTCTCCTCTAAACACACTTTGGGCAAAATGTTCACTTAGGTTGGCACCTAAATCATGCTTGAATAATTTGTAAAACCCTACTTTGCCCATGCACATTTGTATGTGCAGACAGAAAATTTGCTCACATAAGTGGGAGTGGATTCAAATTTTATAGGTGCAGTTTAGGCACCAACTTTTGGCCCTTTACACTTGAATACATAGGGCCAGAACCTCAGTTATTGTAAATCAGCTCCAAGTCAATAGAAACACACTGATCTAAACTACTGAGACTCTGTCCCTTCTTATCCCAAAGATGCATCACCAGTGAGGCAGGCACCTGTTTTTATGGATACACAAGATCACAACGTTATTTACAAAGTGCAAATCACAAGTGCACATAGGTAGTACTCGCCTAATCACAAGCTACACGTTGCACGCTCACTGAGGTGCCCAGGGTCAACCTCAGGCATGCTGTATCCACTGGCACTCATTAACCCTATTGCATGGCAAAACCATCCCCACAGACACATCTCTGCCAACAGCAAGCACATAAGCTATGGGGCACATTTCTAGAGTACAGCTACTTACATCCCCGGCCATGCCCATTTTCATACAAGTAATGAGCCACATTATGCAGGCACATCTACCAGCCTTGCAGAGTCTACTGTTTCCATTGCTCTCTAGCTGTATGTATAGTGTTCAGGATGCATAAGGTCTGATTTTTAGCTTTCATTCTTCCCTCTCCACCCTCAGCCACACACACACACTTTGTTATGGAAAGAAATGGGCTAGATGGCTTAATAGATCATCTCCAGCCCTACATTTTTATGAGTCAGTGACATTGACATTACTAATGTGAATAATAATTGGGTAGGCAAGTGGCAAGCTGAGAGTTCTATTTATCTGTTCATTCTCTGTTCATTTTGTTACCGCATCTCACCCCCACCCACCTCTCTTGTCTGTTCTGTCCATCTGTGTTGTCTCTTACATGTAGATTGAAAGCTCTCTGGGGCAGGGATTGGCTGCTCTCATGATCCTGATCCTTGTTTATGCAGCATCTATTATATTAGGGCCCTAATCCTCCTTGTGGTCCTCATGTGCTAATGTAAATTAAATAAAAGAAGATGTCAGAAAGTAGCAGAAGCATTCAGAGCAGCTTTGAGTGCAAGCAATTCCATTGCCAGGAATAATAAAAAGCAACATATAGATGTCTCATAAGTCTACACAATAAACATATGTAACTGCCCACCCAATAAACAGACTACCAAGTAGCCATCTCAGTTAACAGCAGTGGCAAATTTAAAAGGTTGGGCAAGTTGAGCTATGGACCCCAGCAGGCTGAAAAAGAGGCTGCTCCTGCCCAGTGGCTTCTCTTATGACTATCCACTAGATACCAAAGTCCAGTCCCAGCTCCCTCACCTTAACCCAGTTATCTGGAGTCCTGCCCCAGACCAGCATGCCACATTAAATCAGTGATAATTAAATCAGACTTATTTGCCATTCAGAGAATTGGAATATTATATTTTCCATACACTTACATTCTGCTGGCTAGCAACTCCCCATTGAGAACCAGGAACCACAAGTTCTGCTACAAGAATAGATATTTATAGTTTACAACCAGATGACTACATGGTTCTTATGACAAAAATCATGCGAAAGTTTCACAAATACTCTAATCTAAGAAGATATTAATATAGGTATCTGTGAAATGTAAGTCAAGTCCTGGCACCATTGTAAACGATGGCAAAATTCCACTGGATATGAAGAAGTATTATATCACAAAATGTAAAGAACTAACAAAATAACTGTTACTCTACCTTGAAATAGAAGCTGACTTTGCAAACTGTGGGGCCAATCCTGCAGTCCTTTTTCAGTTAATTAGATTCAAAGTCGATTGGTGTTCTGCCTGAATAAAGGCTGCAGAATTTGGCCACATAGTACATTTGTAACTGATCACAAAGCACATGTTTTCTAAGTCCTGTTTCATATAACTTTTGAACTCTAAATTCTCTCTTTTACCTAGTGAATTGCTAGTCAGAGGCCAACTACTACACCTATTGAAATGAATGGAAGTCTTGGTATGGACTGCAACAAGAAAGGCTCACAATCCTAAAACTATTAATCCTCCAGATCATGAAAGACATTCTTATCCACATGGTTAATTCACTTACTTGGTGTTAAGGATTTTAAACATGAAAGAATTTTGGAGAACAAGGGCAAAGAACCTTGATCTTCTGAAGTTCTCATCATATTGGGTTAATTCAATAGTCCTTGATTCTGTTCTTCAACATTGTTGCAAGATGCATCATTAACCCAGAAATTACTGTGAGTTATATTGATAACTGGGATTGGTTTGAAAATATCATTTTGACATTCTTTTTATATAAAAAGACATCTCACGCGCGCACACATTTTTTCCAGACACTGGAACGTTCATTATACCATTCAGAAAACAGGGTCTAGTGTGACAATCTGCTGAAAAGTGCCTCTGTGATTATAACGAGAAATCAGTCACTTATTTTGCTAGATTGTTCATAAGACTGACAGATAAGCTCAGTATGAATCTGAGAAGCCTGCACCTGGTCAGGAAACTGCAAGATATGACAACAGTCTCTCTGTTGCTAATAATTATGCATCTAGTTTAATCACCAACCTCATGCTTAACAAAATGGAAGCATAAAACTGTGTCAATGATGAAGCTATAGGTATTTAAATCATGAAGCATTTTTCATTCAATTAGTATGGTGATGAGTTGTTCCATTTGTTTGAAATTCTAGCTGATGCTGACAGTATTTAAAATTAAGGTTAGAAAGTACAGCAGAATAATTTGACTAGTGACGTGCTACATAAAATTTATCATTTTACTACCAACTGGATATAGATTTTTGATGGCTCAAATTATAACTCAAAAAACTGAAATGCAAATAAAAGTAAAATATTATCGGTTATTTCCTATGTGAAATAGTCACTTTTTTGGTTCCACTTTGTTTTTAAATTGTTTCAAGTAAGAAATGGACTGTATACAAATGAAAGTCTGATCTTATCCACCAATGAAGTTGTGCTGGGCCAATTAAACCTTTTATGCTACTCATTAGAAAGGGTTAAGAACAACAGTGGTGGCAGGGTAAATGGGTGTTTACAGGCATAAACCCAGTCCAACAGTGTGTGTTTGTGGTAACGGTGTGTCAGGGTTTTTTTAATTTTATTTTTAACATGTCACTGTGTCACACTGAAGTTTTTATACGAGTATAGCATGTATTTGACAGTTTTTTGACACTGGAAATTAATCTTGAGGATTTAATTTCAATCCATAAATGAAAGCTTTAACTATTCTACAAAAAGTTAAAGGAGAAGCAATGAGAAGGTGATTAAAGTTAGTGTTAATCCTGTTAGGAAACAATAACAATGCTGTAGAAATTACTAGAAGCCTAGAGGGGAAAGAGAGTGGGTAGAGTCAGTTGAGATTAGAGACACGGGCATGCTTAGTGGGTGGCATCAACTGTCACTGGATGTTGAAGACAGGAGAGTGGGTAGAGCTGTGAATTGTTAGAGGAGCTAGACTTGCTAGCATCCGGAAACTTCATGAAGATGAACATCTGATTAATATGGTCTGTTTAAACCTAGCCAAGGCCTACACTGGAAAAACACAATGTGTTAGAACATGTGTTAATTAACACAATGTTAAAAATTCAGGACCTGTCCATACTAGGATAAAAGGAGTGTTTCGGGGTTTACCTTGACCCACTAATACCTGTTAAAATAAAGCTTGTCATGTTTATACTAGGGCTTTAAAATGTATTAGTTAAAATGTGATCAATAACTTGTTTTAAAATACACCTCATGACAAGAGTGTAATAGGTCTGTATCAAATTATGAACTCCATTTTGTATTATGTGCTGAACACATGTCTAAACTTGCCTGAGGGCAACCTATTGAATTGCATTCCACACAGCTGCCCTGCTAAGGAAAGGGCGTCTCTGCGACAGCCCTTCAACGAGGTGTCACAGAGATTAATCTGGAGTTATGGACTTTGAATGACTGTCAGCTACCACCCCACTCCTACAGAACTATGGTCTTTCCACACAGATGGGGCATGCATGACAGTGGGAGGGGGCAGGAGTTTTCCAGTGGAGCACACAGCAGAGAGACAGAGGACTTCTTAAGAGCAGGGCTTTGTTCTGAGCAGTTGGCCTGACCACCGCCACATGTAACAAGGCCGGTGAGGAGAGACGGGGGCAGGATGGATTCGGCCCATCCTGAAACATGACAGACCTCAGACTCAGGCCCTGGTTCTCATGGGGGACTTCATTCACCCTGACATCTGCTGGGAGAGCAATACAGCAGTGCACGGACAATCCAGGAAGTTTTGGAGAGTGCTGGGGACAACTTCCTGGTGCAAGTGCTGGAAGAACCAACTAGGGGCCATGCTTCTCTGGATCTGCTGCTCACAAACAGGGAAGAATTGGTAGGGGAAGTAGAAGTGGGTGGCAACCTGAGCAGCAGTGACCATGAGTTGGTCGAGTTCAGGATCCTGACAAAAGGAAGAAAGAGAGCAGCAGAATACAGACCCTGGACTTCAGAGAAGCAGACTTTGACTCCCACAGGGAACTGATGGGCAGGATTTTCTGGGAGGCTAATATGAGGGGGAAAGGATTTCAGGAGAGCTGGCTATATTTTAAAGAAGCCTTACTGAGGGTGCAGAAACAAACCATCCCGATGTGCAGAAAGAATAGCAAACATGGCAGGCGATCAGCTTGGCTTAACAGAGAAAACTTTGGTGAGCTTAAACACAAAAAGGAAGTTTACAAGAAGTGGAAACTTGGACAGGTGATTAGGGAGGAGTATAAAAATATTCCTCGAGCATGCAGGGATGTAATTAGGAAGGCCAAAGCACAATTGGAGTTGCAGCTAGCAAGGGATGTGAAGGGTAACAAGAAGGGTTTCTACAGGTATGTTAGCAACAAGAAGATGGTCAGGGAAAGTGTGGGATCCTTACTGAATGGGGGAGGCAACCTAGTGACAGATGATGTGGAAAAGGCTGAAGTACTCAATGCTTTTTTTGCCTTGGTCTTCACAAACAAGGTCAGCTCCCAGACTGCTGCGCTGGGCAGCACAACATGGGGAGGAGGGGAGCAGCCCTCAGTGGTGAAAGAACAGGTTAAGGACAATTCAGAAAAGCTGGACATACACAAGTCCAGATGGGGCCAGATGCAATGTCAAGGGTGCTGAGAAGTTGGCTGATGTGAATTCAGAACCATTGGCCATTATCTTTGAAAACTCATGGCGATTGGGGAAGGTCCCAGATGATTGGAAAAAGGCAAATATAGTGTCCATCTTTAAAAAACAGAAGAAGGAGAATCTGGGGAACTACAGATTGGTCAGCCTCACCTCAATCCCTGGAAAAATCATGGAGCAGGTCCTCAAGGAATCCATTTTGAAGTACTTGGAGGAGAGGAAGTGTTGTATCCACCCAGCAAAGTATTAACAACTTCAACAGAACTTTATTTACAGTGCAAGTCTCTTTACCAAGCTCTAACTGCACACCCTGTAACTCTCACTCAGCCTCCGCAACTCCTCCCCCCTCCTTC
Organism: Trachemys scripta elegans; assembly: GCF_013100865.1. Taxonomy (NCBI): domain Eukaryota; kingdom Metazoa; phylum Chordata; order Testudines; family Emydidae; genus Trachemys; species Trachemys scripta. The sequence goes on along the minus strand of NC_048299.1, from coordinate 58,786,256 downwards.
CTGTTTCCTGTCCTTTCAGACTCCCAACAGCCAGTGCTCCCAGTTCTAATAATACAAGCAGCATCTAAACACCACAGGAAGGTGATCAAGAACAGTCAACATGGATTCACCAAGGGCAAGTCATGCCTGACCAACCTGATTGCCTTCTATGACAAGATAACTGGCTCTGTGGATATGGGGAAAGCAGTGGACGTGATATACCTTGACTTTAACAAAGATCTTGATATGGTTTTCCACAGTATTCTTGCCAGCAAGTTAAAGAAATATGGATTGGATGAATGGACTATAAGGTGGATAGAAAGCTGGCTAGATTGTCGGGCTCAACAGGTAGTGATCAACGGCTCGATGTCTAGTTGGCAGCCAGCATCAAGCAGAATGCCCCAGGGGTCGGTCCTCGGGCCGGTTTTGTTCAAAATCTTCATTAATGATCTGGATGATGGGATGGATTGCACCTCAGCAAGTTCGTGGATGACACTAAACTGGGGGGGAGAGGTAAATACGCTGGAGGGTAGGGATAGGGTCCAAAGTGACCTAGACAAATTGGAAGATTGGGCCAAAAGAAATCTGGTGAGGTTCAACAAGGACAAGTGCAAAGTCCTGCACTGCTACAGGCTGAGGACCGACTGGCTAAGTGGTAATTCTGCAGAAAAGGACCTGGGGATTACAGTGGATGAGAATCTGGATACGAGTCAACATTGTGCCCTTGTTGCCAAGAAGGCTAACGGCATATTGGGATGCATTATTAGGAGCGTTGCCAGCAGATTGAGGGAAGTGATTATTCCCCTCTATTCGGCACTGGTGAGGCCACATCTGGAGTACTGAGTCCCGTTTTGGGGCCTCTGCTACAGAAAGGATGTGGACAAATTGAAGAGAGTCCAGCAGAGGGCAACAAAAATGATTAGGGGGTTGGGGCACATGACTTATGAGGAAAAGCTGAGGGAACTGGGCTTATTTAGTCTGCAGAAGAGAAGAGTGAGGGGGGATTTGATAGCAGCCTTCAACTACCAGAAGGGGGTGTCCAAAGAGGATGGAGCTAGGCTGTTCTCAGTGGTGGCAGATGACAGAATAAGGAGCAATGGTCTCAAGTTTCAGTGGGGGAAGTCTAGGTTGGATATTAGGAAAAACTGTTTCACTAGGAGGGTGGTGAAACACTGGAATGGGTTACCTAGGGAGGTGGTGGAATCTCCATCCTTAGAGGTTTTTAAGGCCCAGCTTGACAAAGCCCTGGCTGGGATGATTTAGTTGGGGTTAGTCCTGCTTTGAGCAGGGGATTGGACTAGATGACCTCCTGAGGTCTCTTCCAACCCTAATCTTCTATGATTCTATGATTCTCACAGGAAGGGTGAGCATAGAGCAGGAGAGGGAGCATCTTAGGACTTTGTTGTTTTCAAGCAGCCATAACTCTTGAGTGCTTTAAGAGTAAAGTGACTGCAGTTAAGAAATTCCTTTTCTAAGCCTGTGTTCCTTGCTTTCCTGCCATGTTATCCCTAAAGAGATTAAACTAACAGCTCAGAGTGCTCACAGCCTAGATGGAACCCTGAGGGAGCATGTTTAGGTGTCTGGGTATGCTCAGGATGTCTGTTTTTGAGGTCTAAGGTGGCTGGGAAGTAGCACCCCTCCTCCCCAAGAAGGGTGTCAGACAAGAAGTCTGAGCCTGGGCATTCGCCTTAGAGCCCCAGAGACAGAAACAGTGAATAGACTGTACCCAGATCCAGTAGGCTTGGAAGCAAGTGGAATCCAGTGATTGGGTCAACTTGCAACAGACTAGTGAAGTACACAGAAGTACTGGACCAGGTTGTTACACAACTCTTATCTCAGTGTGGCCAGGCCCACAATTGTTAACCTAGGTCCAAGTCATGTTTAACCACAACCAGCTGACATGATGTTAAACATGACTTGGACCTAGGTTAACAATTGTGTGCCTGGCCACACTGAGTGTGCAATCATCTTTCACATTGTGTTAACTAGCATGATCTAGAATGGTCCATTTTGTGTGTGTAGACAAACCTTTTTTATATATGAGGAATAAATATGCTTCCATAGTGAATTATACAGTATGTGTTTTGTATTTCATTTCATAAAATCTTCATGGGTTTTGGGGAGAATTTTTCATTTTTTTTCAGGTTGGGGAAAATCACAACCCTAACACTTGATAACACATTTGTAACTGATAGTATCATTACAAGTTAAGAGATGGGCTTTCACAGGTTGATACAGTACCTTCATGACAAATTAATTTATATTATTGCTAGTTTGGGGAGGGGGAAAGAGTTGGTTTGGTTGGTGTTTTGTTTTTCTTCCCCACTGAGGCTGCTTTTAGGTTTCTGCACTTTTATTTGGAAGTTTTCATGAAATGGACAAAATAAAATTGATCAGTTACTTTTAAAGGCTTACTAATCCTGTTTAATTATATTGTGGTGTGAGACATTTCTGCACGGGGGCCTTCTAATAACTCATTACTTACAATCTTTTGAATTTTAATAATAATGTGGGTTTTTCCCTGATACATATAAAGAACAGAAAAGAAAAATTATATCAGTACTTCTTACACTTCCCACCACAAACTGGTACCATAGAACAGCAACAAAAAAGAATTCCAATTAATTAAACAATCTCTAGCTACAGAGTTATTCTGTTTATTATCTGGCGAAGGCTGATAAAGAATGATGACAAGAGAGCTGCTAGATGTGTGTGTGAGCAATGTCATAGGCAGCGCTGCCCTTGATTATGTTGTTTTCAAATTATTTAGATAAGCTGTCTGAAAAAATGCAAAGAGGTTTTATTGGGAATTTAAATAAGAAAAAAATCTAGGATACAAAATCTGAATTGGTAACACGATGAAAATACATTGGAAGGATTCATTAAATCTTGCAAAACTCTCCAATAAAAGGATAATATAGGAGTAATCTTCACAAAGGAGTATTTTCTCATTTAAGATGTTTAAGAAGGCTATACTTTATGGGAGAGAAACCTCAAAAGGATGGATCATAGTTTTCATTTCCCATCTGAAAGCACAATTATTTATATTACTAATGTTAATTGTATTATTTCTTTAATTACCTCCCTTCCTATGTGCTGTCATATGCAAAGCATTATATATATCTGTGGTATTTTATATATAAATGAATAATAATTAATAGGCAGTGAGAATACCATGCTGATACTTTTTAAACACTGATATTAATTATTACTATTGTCTTTACTTCCCCACTGTTCTAACTTTATGACCAGGTTTTTCCTCTTTCAATCTTACAAAGTCTCACTGTTGTTCCTTCTTTGGAATACTGTATATAATTGCTTTGATATGCTATTTTAAGATCATATATGCATTTGTATATTGGGGGCTGATTCTCCATTATTTCACATTGGTATTACCCTAGTGTAACTCCACTAAAATCAATGGAGTCACACTGGCATAAAACAATGGAGAACCTAGTCTTATATTTCACATATAGTGGGAAATGTAATGTCAAAGTTACTATGATATACAGAAATATATTCAGTAATATTTTAAATATAACATGGCTCTTAAAATTAGCATGGTTTTACTTATATTGCTTCCTTTTTGTACACTAGCATAAAACTGAAGTCAGCACAGCTTGTGAGATTCCTGCTATTGAGTGGACCCTGCACCAAACGAAGTCAATAAAAAGATATCAGATCTCCATCACATCTCACATGTGGCCCTCTACATATGTCCTGCACAAGACCCTCCTTCATCCATCACCTCACTCTGTGCTAGATATGCAACTCTATCCCATTCACATCCCAATACCATTTAGAGATATTATATTCCAAATATAGGTCAGAAATTAACTTTTTCAACATCTATCTTGAACATATGACCACAAATACCTGCAGAGCCATGCACACCCTTGCAAGATGAGCCTGAACTTCCTCCCTTACCTGGATATAGACTGGAAGGGAGGGTGAAAGTTATGGGGTACAACAGAACATACTATGGTCTGACTAATCTCGCCTCAGCATGGGGGTGGGGGGGGGGGAAATGGAGCAGATGACCTCTTGAGGTCCCTTCCTAGATTTCTATGATTTTAAATTGTATGCACAATAAGAAACACATTCTTTCAGTGGACAACTACTGATGGGCTTCTTTCACAAGTAAAGGGAGGCCAAATTAGGATAAGGAGATGGGGTGCTAGGACACATGTGCACAGGATATTTACGGTGCTTTGAAGTATAATCTTTGATTATTTTTTTTTACTTTAACTCAGAATTTCCTCACTTTCAAATGTTTGATTTTTATGAAAACTTCCGCATTCTAGCAATGCTCCTTTACATTCTATTTACTGTCTTTTTTGGTGGGGGGATGAATTAACATATGCAAAGTGCTTTGAGAACTTCAGACAAAGGGTTCTCTGTACAGTCAGTGCAAAGTATTATTATTATCATCATTAAAGTTGGGGTGAGCTTGTCTTTGACATGCACAAATGCTTCATGTAAGTGTGCTGCGTCGACAAGGTGCAGCCGTGATTTCTAAAGGCTTTTAGAAGCTTAAAAAGCTATCACTTTTCCTTTTGAAATTGAGCTGAAATATTCTCTTGATTAATTGTTTCATCTTGCAGTTCAAAGAAATTAAGTGGATTCAGATTTTAGATAATTAGTTGTGTGGCATATTGTAACCTCCTCAAAAGAGATAGTAGATTTGCTGCCTGCACTTTAATGGATTACTATCTTGTCACATTACTAACCTTAGGCATGTTTAAACATCATTAAATTAATGTTTAATGAAATGAACTAGCAAACTGCTACGACACAACGCATAGTTCAATTGGCAAGAATTTTACAGGGATAATACACAAAATTGTAAAAAAGGATAAGTTACCCTACAATTATATACAATTACTAAGAAAGGTACAGAGGAAAAGCAGGGCACTTTTTTTCACATGGGCTGCCAGAAACTGGCACTCAAAAATGTAGAAATAATGAATGCTTATTATTTGAATTCAGCTTTTAAAATGTCTAAAATACTGGGTCTCTGAAAATGAAGACACACAAAACTGATCCAAAAATTACTATCCCTTTATGTCTCGGAAAGTGTGAGATTTCAAAAGAAATGTTATCTGAAGTCATCCATAACATTTTCTATGCTACTAGACACTGCTACACAAAACCAAAAGAAAGTAGCACTTTCTAAATGTACAAATTCCAAAGCCGGACAATGTGAATCCTGATCAGTAGTTACCTGGTAAAAGCTAAATATCTTCTCCACTGTAAATTCTATTTATTTTTACAGTACTGCCTTGACCCAAAATCGGGACCCTGTTGTACTAAGCACTGTACAAACATATAGTAAAAATCCCTGCCCCAAAGAGTTTAGAATATAAGTAGACAAGTATTAGCTCCATTTTAGAGATGGGCAACTGAGGCTCAGCATGATTAAGGGCATGTCTACACTGAAAATAAGCCAAAGGGAGTGTGTCTCTGAGCCCAGATCAACAGTCCCTTGTGGGACTCAAAATAGCAGTGTCGATGTTCCCACTCAGCCTGGGGCCTGGGCTCTGAGACCCTTCCCACAAAGAAAATGTTAACCTCTTGACAAAACTGAGACTGACCTAAGACAGAGTTTTCAACAATAGACATAGAATGCTAGAATTTTAACATCTTCACCTACATTCATATGGACTATTTTTGCTTTGTTTGACATTTAGATTTGGCACATGTAAAACTATTCATATTCACAAAAAAGTACCCATTCTACTGATATAAAATAATAATTGTGACTATTAAACTCTAATTTGATTAAATTGTCAAAATACCTATTGCTATGGTAGAATAATGCCCAGGGAAGACTAGGAAGTATTTCTGTAGCTTTCTTTCTTACAAACACACTTACTAGAGGCCAAATCCAACAGTCCTTGCTCAGGAAAAACTCTCATTGAAGTCAGAGAGTTTTGCTTAACAACTGCAGGGTTCAGACCAATAATAGTACCAGTAATAATAAAAAAATATACCACCACCACCACATATATAGCACTTTTCATCTTCAAATTGCTTTAGGAAAAAAAAACACTAGGGCCAGGATCCTCAAAGGCATTTAGGTAACTAACTTTCTTTGAAATTAATGGGATTTAGGCTCCTAAATACCTTTGAAGATCTGGGCCTAGCTAGTTAGCCCTCACAAACAGAAACTACACTCGCCCTGCAGTGCTGGACTGCAGGACTACAGAACACTTGAGAACTAACATCAGTGGCTAGAAATTCTATATTCCTTACATACTCCTGATGTGGAAAGGCTAATAAAGATAGGGACATGTTAAGCTTTTCAACTGTCCACTGTGGACAATTGCAATATGATCATAACAAGTGGTTAGCAGAGCACTCCTTGCCCCAGGTTTCAATTACTAGATATTTTACAATACAGGTTTTAATAGACAGAATTGCCGGCTCCTAAATTTGAGGCAAACTGGGTTGCCATTCAATTATCAGTAAATCGACTTACTGTGAGTAAAAAATATAAACAAATCAGAAACTTTCATTTTAAAAAAATGTATGTCAATAAAAATGACAAGATAATTTAGCTAAATATTTTCCAGACTACACAAGCACTTTTAAAATATGTATTTCAGTTTTAGAGTCTGCTTTTTATGCCCAAAGTGGTGTATTCTGTAAAAATAGTAATGCATGGCCATAAACTGATGCTGTACAGACCGCAAATTGGAGTTTTTTAAAAAACAATTTATGAGAACTTTTTACTCCAATGAAAAATATGGATTTACTGGCCCTTTGTTGTGTTTAAAATATAGTCAGTTATAAAGCTAGCATGTTAAGAAAAAAATGATTACTGTCAGATTTTTTTAATGGAGGTTGACTGCATTTCTAGATGCAAAGAGAAGGAGGATGTGCTCCATCAAGACATCAGAAAGTTGGAATTGTCTGAAGTAAACCCCCTTTTTAATGGTCGTCAATCTTGCATATTTTGACATCACAACATTTTATACTGGTAAAACAGTATCAGCTTCTAAAGGATGTGGCATTAGTTACTTAAAGAACTTCACTTGAGGTTTAAAGGAGCTCTTACAGGGCTGGCCTTACCATGAGGTGAACTGAGGCGGCTGCCTCAGATGCCAGACTGTGGGGGGAGGAGTCACCACTAGGACCCAGAGTGTAGAAAATTGTGTCTGCTGCTGGTGCATATGTATTCTCTCTGCTCTAGATACACAGAGATGGTGGAGTGCTGTGCCGGAGGAAGGACGGCACAAGAGACATAACAGGCAGGCAGGAGAAAAGGTGAGAGGGAATAACAGAAAGCAGCAGGAGCTGCAGGGAGAGAAAGGAGGAGGAGGAGGAGCCTCTTATGTACCTCTCTAGCACCCCCAGGAGCCTGGACTGATTAACACCAGCTTCTCAGAGAACTTCCTGTTTCCTGCTGCTTTTTCCTGAATCCACTAGAGGAAAACAGGCCGTCAACTGAAGTAGTAGGAGCCAGTTAGGCCCTTAAGACGCTGATATCTTCCCTCACTCAGGCCCTGCTACCAGCCTGCTTATTTGTCCCCTTCAATTGAGTGTTGAGAGCCACTATAGCTGGCACAGAACAGTCATGAGTGAAAGAAGAAAACGCCCCTCTGGGGCAGCATTCAGAAAAAGAAAGAAAGCAAAGGAAGCTTTTCTATCTAAGCAGGAAGGAGCTCTCCTGAGATACATAGACACAAATGTTCACGGTGAGCCTTCCGGCCCCAGTGAGGATGTGAGTGGTGAGGAGATGCCTGATCTTCCAGATAGTCAGAGTGCAGGTGACCTGGCAGCTACTGCAGCATCCATATCTCCATCTCAAATGGATGTAACCATGCACATTCCTTTAGAAAAGTGTAGATCAGAGAAGAGTGTGGTGGTGGTGCAAGAAACAGCTGCTGCTGAGTTTAGTTCCTTAAGTCTAGCTGATCCAGGACTGTGGACCCACTTGAGCAGTAGCCTGAGGGACTTCCTTGTACTGCATGGGCCATAGCAAATGAAAAAATTCATGTTCCCCAAAGACAATGAAAATAGAAGTTTCCATCCAACACATTACTGGTGTGAAATCCCCAATGGTGACAAAGTGGAGAGGCCATGGCATATGTACTCAAAAACCCAGAATGCTGCATACTGTTTTTCTTGCAAACTCTTCCAGTCTAGTGTTCCAGCCACATTGGGTTCTACAGGAACAAAGGACTGAAAAAATCTGGCTAGAAATCTGGCATGCCATGAGAAGGCAGCAAATCACCAGAAAGCATTCCATAGGTGGAAAGAGCTTGAGATGAGACTAAGGTTAAAGGCCACCATAGATGATCAGCATCAAGAGAAGATCAGAGTCTCTTTACTAGCAAAATGTTCTGACAAGGCTCATTGCCATTGTGAGAATGCTTGCTACCCAAAACCTAGCACTGCATGGCACTTCAGATCAGCTGTATGCGCCAAGCAATGGAAACTTCCTTAAAATTGTGGAGCTGATGGCTGAGTTTGATGCTGTACTCCAGGAGCATTTAAGAAGAGTCACCACCCAAGAAATGTACACACACCACTACCTTGGAAAAACAATTCAAAATGAGATCATACAGTTACTGGCAACTAAAGTCAAACAGAAGATTGTAGCAGATCTGAAGTCAGCAAGATATTACTCAGTTATTCTGGACTTCACACCTGACATCAGCCATACGGAACAAATGACTTTAATGGTGCGTTTTGTAACAACAACAAAAATCCAGTGAAAATGTCCCTGAAATGGTGACAGTCAGAGAGCATTTTCTAGAATTTATTGACATCGATGATACTACAGGAGCTGGTATGAGAAATGTACTTCTTAAAAAGCTGGAAGATATGGGAATTGCGATAGCTGATATGAGAGGGCTACGATAATGGTGCCAACATGAGAGGAAAGAACAGAGAAGTGCAGACATGGATCCGAGAGTTAAACCCTTGAGCTCTTTTTGTCCCATGCAGTTCTCATTCATTGAACTTGGTGGTCAGTGATGCAGCATCAGCTTTTAGTGAGGCTGTTGAATATTTTAATGTAATTCAACGCATCTATATATTTTTCTCTGCATCAACTCATCGATGGCAAATTTTGAAGCAACATCTGGGAACATCCTCTCTGACATTGAAACCACTCAGTGCCACGCAATGGGAAAGTTGAGTGGAGGTGATAAAATCTATCAAACACGAAATTGGGAAGATAGATGATGCCATAGTTGCCATTATGGAGGATAATGCTATGACAGGAACTGTTCATGGGAGAACAGTAGCAGAAGGAAATGGAGTCACCAGAAACATACATAACTTCAAATTTCTGTGTGGCTTAGTGTTGTGGCATGACTAGTGTTTGAAATAAATGTTGTAAGCAAGAGACTCCAAGGTGTTGACCTGGATATATCTGGAGCAATGGAACAACTGGACAAAGCAAAGTCATATCTACAGTTTTACCGGTCAGATGAGGGATTTCAAAACGTTCTGAAGGGTGCACAGAAGTTGGCAGAGGAACTTCACACTGAAGCTATTTTCCCACCCATTCAAGAATACAAGAGTCACCGAAGAAGACGACATTTTGATTACGAGGCACAGGATAATCCCATAAGAGACCCCAAACAACAATTCAAAGTTGAATTCTTTAACCGGGTGCTAGATTGTGCAATACAGTCAGCCGAAGAACGTTTCATGCAGCTCAAGGAACACAGCAGTATATTTGGGATGTTGTATGATATTCCAAAACTCCTCACTATACCTGAAGAAGACCTACACCAGCAATGCAGGGCACTAGAGATAGTGTTGACACATGATGACATGCGCGATATTGATGTGAGTGATTTAGGCGATGAACTGAAAGCCCTTTCAAGATACATTTCAGCAGGATCAACTCCAAAGGCTATTCTGAAATATATGTGCACAAATAAGATGACCACTCTCTTTCCAAATGCTTTTGCTGTTCTGCGCATACACTTCTACCCCAATATAACACATCCTAGGGAGCCAAAAAATCTTACTGTGTTATAGGTGAAATCACGTTACATCGAACTTGCTTTGATCCGCCGGAGTGCGCAGCTCCCCCCTTCCCCCAAGTGCTGTTTTACCGCTTTATATCCAAATTCATGTTATATCAGGCCGCATTATATCGGAGTAGAGGTGTACTTCTAATACTTCCTGTAACAGTTGCCGGTGGAGAACACAGCTTCTCCAAGCTGAAGTTAATAAAAACACATCTACGCTCCACAATGACACAGGAGAGGCTGGTCGGCCTTGCAACCATCTCAATAGAGCATGAGCTGGCCCAGACTGTGGACCTTCAGGAAGCAGTTCAAATCTTTGCAACCAAGAAGGCACGGAAAGCACCACTTTGATTATTCAAACAGATAAAAATGCTGGTGTTTACTATGCAGACAAGAAAAGTTACATTTGCTGTTCAGGCGTTTGAAAGTTAAGTGTTACTTAAAATTTTGGAACAAGGCATTTTAAGTTGTTAGTTCTCCTTTATTGGGGTAGGTAGCAGAGCAGTACCATGAAAGGAGTAGAACAAGAAGAAGGCAGAATTGAGACCTTTCAAAGTTTTGGCCCAAGCAAGGGGGCATGGGGGCGTCATTTGAGCTCCCCGCCTCAGGTGCCAAAATGTTGTGGGCCGGCCCTGATGTCTTCCCTCAATAGGCACTTTGAGATCCATACCCCTCCATGTAGATGAGGAGACATCTCAAGGCGGTGGGAGTTCTGGTGGTCACTTTTGCATTATTTAGAATTATCTGCATAAATCCCATCCTGCTTTCTTTGGGGAAAACCAGCTCTGACTTATTCTAGCTGGTAACATAGGTTCATATGAACAAATTCAGCTACTGCAGATATAACATTTGATTTCTCCATGAAGCCCCTCAACACTGGCACATAAATAATGATGAGTAATCACATCTGACTGTACAGATGAGCTACCTACAAGTTTTTCCTGCAGCACAATGGAAATCTGTGAGGGGGAGAGTTTCACTTTTGACAGGCTGATGTTTCAGAGTCGCATTGCACATTAAAGGATTCACTTAAGGTTTATGAAGCAATGATGAGACAGCTGGTGAGAAGCAAATCTCCCAGGAATTGACAGTTCAGTCCCTGTGGACTATTAATAAAGGGTCATTCAAAGCAAATATCTGTAGAAATGAGGCAGGACAGAAATTCTGTCCAAACCCACATATCAATTCAATGGCAGCATTCAATTTAATCTTTTATCAGAGCAAATTGGATACAGAAAATGGGTCACACTTCCATAATCTTGATCTTAAAAAGTCTGTCCTTTGTCTTGCTGTCATAGGGCTTCCAGAACAAAGTTGGTATGGCTTCTGTACTGTGACATGAATTTTTAATCTGGCAAATTGTGGGGAGGTCTCTTTAACCATTTGGATTATTATCATTATTACAGCTGTTTTTGCTGAGATTGAATGAAAGCAATGGTGATATTATTATTAGTCTTACACGAGGGCCTAGAGGTCCCCACCAAGATTGGGACCACATTGTGCTAAGCACTATGCATACATATAATCTGAGCCCCAAAACATTTATAGCTTCTGGGGGTCAATCATCAACAATGCCGATGGGATTTGGAGCACATACAGGATTTGACCTCCTAAATTCTTTGAAAAATCTCTCCTTAAATAGATAAGACTGAGAAAGGATGAGAGAAATGAAGAAATTCCATTTTACAGCTGGGAAACTCAGGCACAGAGTGATTAAGAGATTTGAGCAAGTTCAAAGAAAGTCTGTGGCACAGTTGGGAATTCATCACAGAACTCTAGAGTCCCCATTCACAAGATGATCCTTCCTCTTACTGGATATTACACATGGCTCCAAATTAGGTTTATTCTATGTTGTACATGTGGAATTATTTTGAAAGAATTTTAGATGTGGCCTTTTACTTCATAAAGAATTTAGTTATTAATTTTCAAGCCCATTCTTTATATATCTTAATGTTTTGTTTTGATTTTAGGACTGCTACTGCACATGGAGATGTTTCCACTGAGCTGTCCACATACATGTGAAGTTCTTTTTCCTGAGTGGTTACTGTTACTTTAAAACCCATCGATTCACATGAGTAATTCAACTGTTGCTTTACCTTGCTTTGTCAACAATGAATTTTATCTGCCATTGTACTGGTCAGTCACCCAGCTTCAAGTCTCTCTAGAGTTGCTCATAATTGTCTCTAGTGGACCTAAATAATTTTGTGCTATCTGCAAATTATGTCATCTCACTGATCACCCAGATTATTAGTTTATTTAACACCATCCCTAATAAAGATCTGGGCAACTGAACTACTGTTCAACTTTTGCAAAGCTGAAAATGTATTATTATTTCTAGTCTTTGACTGTTGCTTAGCCAGTTTCTAATTCATGAATGTACTTTACTTCACATCTTGTGACTATTTAAACTCTGATTTGCAGTTGACTTCGTGTAGGCAAATGCTTATGTACAGTCCTCTCCAATAAGAAATTTTATCTCATTAAAGTCTATGAATCTTTCTAGTATAGAATTACTCCCTCAGCTCTATGACATAATCTGGCCTTCCTGTATAGATTATACCCACAAATTTCAGTATCTCCCTGCTTTTTGTCAATCCAGCAGTGTTTCAGAAATACCCTCTACTGCAGTGTTTCCCAAACTGGGCTCACCACTTCTTTAGGGAAAGCCCCTGGCGACCAGGCCGGTTTGTTTACCTGCGGCGTCCACAGGTTCGGCCGATCGTGGCTCCAACTGGCCGCGGTTCGCTGCTCCAGGCCAATGGGAGCTGCTGGAAGCGGCACGGGCCGAGGGACGTACTGATGTCCCTGGTAAATGAGTTTGTCCAACCCTAGTGCTCCTCAACACCTGACATCTTTTTCTCCAGCCCCTAGTCACCCTCAACACCCTGGTCAGGTTTCTTTACTAGCAGTCTCTGCCTTCCCCAAAAAGTTTCCCAATGCCTAATCAATGTAAAGCCTTGTATGATGAACTATAAACAGTTCAGAGAAGGTAACTGTAGAGAGCCTAGATCTATGCTTTTTTTTTTTAATTACCTAATTCTAGTTTCCAAGACCACCTTCTAACATCTCCCTAAGTTACCAGTACCAATATGTACCCCGACCACGGACTTCTCCCAGAATTCATAACAAGTTTGTCTAAATGTCTTGTGATAGCCTCATCTTTGCATTCAGTAAGTAAGTCACTGAACAGCTCTGGTGGTCACTATGAACTCAGCTATGAATGTTTCTAATAATTGAATACCCTATTAACCATATCTTTTCCAGGCTATACAATGATATCCAGATAATCTCCTGGAGGGACTTCCTCAGTGTGTGAGGAATGATCAGCCTTTACTGGAAAATGGATCCCACCTAAGAGTGTTTGTCTATCTGTTCCACCTTGGCCCTCTCCCACCATAACATTGGCTGCCTGTAGGACAGGGCAGCTAGCTCTGAAGTGAGTCTGCTCCTCAATGTTCCTGTATGCTTTATCTATAAATACTTTTGTGTTTCTCTTCTCCACCAGTTTAGCAACTCTGACTTTAAGATCTTGTGCTTGGGCTCCGAGGAACATGAGCTGCATACACTCAGTGTGTAGATATGCCACTTGGTCACAGGGAAAGTAACCTTATATTTTGCACTCTGTCCAATTAATAAGTTGCTCGATACCATGATTTATTTACTACTAATCTTCTGTCTCTCAATAGGGCACTTACTCGGTGAATACCAGTTTGATTTAGCTTTGAGTTAATAGTAAAAAAATTTTTTTTTATTTTACAGATTTTACGTTAGTCCATTAACAACCAATGAGTAGACAACTCCCATCAGTGCTGGATTGCACCACAGTTCAAACATGCCTTCCCTCACTCCAGTTATGCCTTCTCCCATTGAGACAGCAGTCTGCAAATGCAAGTTTTCAGCCTTTTCAATCTATAGCCAAAAAGTTCTATATTCCCTTTAAGGTTCAAGGATTTTATTGATGAAACGTCAGATAACCCAGGCTCAGCGTTGTTGAACACAGAAAAATCAGCACAAACAGAAAGGCAAGGGTTAATATCTCACCAGTCTGGAGAACACCATACAGTATCTTCAATTCTGTTCCAAAGTATGAATTTAATTCAAATTATATTTATAGAGGATTTGTTTATCTATCTATCTCATAGAACTGGAAGGGACTTTGAAAGGTCATTGAGTCCATCCCCCTGCCTTCACTAGCAGGACCAAATACTGATTTTTTGCCCCAGATGGCCCCCTCAGGGATTGAACTCACAACTCTGAGTTTAGCAGGCCAATGCTCAAACCACTGAGCTATCCCTCCCCGCTAACAAGCTGGAGACTAACACCTCACTCCCTTTTTCTTTATCTTAGTTTCATATCTATTTTTCAGGGGACAAGGACTTCTGTACTAATCCTCCCTAGAATGCTGTACGAGGCACACAGTAATATTTTGGATATTAATAAACCTTACAGACATTGGCACTAATAGTTCATATTTGGTACATCTCATATCTCTTTGTTCTACTAAGCTGTCAGAAACAAGAAGAGGCTATACAGAGTTTACTGTGAGCTTAGCATAGGTGTAAAAGAATGCCTGAGTTTGGTTCATAGCTTAGCATAAGCATTCTGGTTCATTTTAGAATATTGGTGAACATTCCCTTTCTAGCCCTGAGCCATCCAGTCCCTTAAGTACATTTTTCCCCATTCATTTTAAATAGCACAATATTTTGGTAAATTCCTGTAGGTAAAGAAGAAAAGTTGATTCAATCTGATCAGAAGTTAAGGACAATGGAATATGATATTGTCATAGAATTTGCCAGAGCAAAGTTGTGACTTTTAGCAAAAATAAATGGAGGAAAGGCCTAAATATTTGTTTGTCAATTGAAGAGATTGAGCAAGAATTGTATTCCTGTCATACCTAACAACTGACACAGAAGTAATTGTTGCTTATAGTACCATAACGACATTTTGGTTTAGTTAAAGCAGAACATTTCCTTATGGTTCACGCAGAAGCTGCTTCTTTTTCCCCCCTGAAAGCTGAATTTTTAAAAAAGTTTACTGTATGGCTCCGAAAAAGCTGGTTTTTGAATGGCTGACGTTTCATTGTTTTTAGCTTCAATAAAGGTCAGTTCCTCAGCAGTGTAATTGGCAGACTCCTGTTTCATTTGTTTAATAGGCTCCATTTGGCATCACACACAATAATAGAATGTATTCTTAATAGTATGAAGTTGTAGAAGAACAAAAGGAGTCTGTGTGCTGTCTAAGATTTCCTTAGGATGAATTACACTGAATGAATTCTTTGGGAATTATTCAAAAAATAAATTGTTTACTATTTTATCATAACAGATGCTTCAAACAAAGGAAACAGGAAGTTATTGCAGCCTCTGACTGATCTCCAGTTCTTCACAGCTGAATACGGTTGCGTAAATTAGCTGGTAGACTTTGTTGAAGAACCCAGCAAGAAGCAATTAAAATTACAGAGCTGGTTAAAGATTCTTTAGTTTGTAATCAGCTAAAATTGTGCAGTTTTCCATATTCTCTGCTGATAATGCAAATGTAACCTTTGAAGGAAACTGCTCTGTGTGTAGCACATCCTGAAAGCAAGAAAATGCCAATGTAGTCCAAGCAAATGGTATCTACCCCACACGAAGAAATATGTTCTTGTCAAGTTAGAAGATGTCACAATAGAAACTGTCATTAAACTCTACAACCATTTGGTCATCTCTACAAATGACAGAGTAGAACCAAAGGGTTAAAGTAAGATCCATTAAGATAAATACACTGACACATTCTGTCATGCAGTAATAAGGTTCTTGCTGAACACACTGTATAGATGCCATTACAGCAGGGGAAGAGAAATGGTTCGATTTGTCTGAATTTCTCCAACCTTATCCACCAGAATGACTCAACTGAAGCTTTACTTGTGCAGCACAAACACAAAAATTCATTTGATCAGAGAGTAGAGATGGAAAAGCTCACAGGTCAATATCAAGTAAATGTATTTAAGATGACTAACACTGCAAGGCAAAATAAATCTTGATATTTAATAAGGGCCAGATTGTGAACCTTTTTACTCAAACTGATAAACAGCTATTCACACCAACAGTCCCACTAACTTCATTGGGACTGCTCACTGAGTAATTGATCCTCAATATGGGTAGAGGGTTCACAGACTGTCCCTAAATATTAAGGTCAATATACGCTTTGATTTCTGGAATATAAAGTGCTTATAAAAATAACAAGCCTCACAACACTGCTGCGAGTTGGGTATTAGCGTCATTTTACAAATGGCAAAACTACACAAAAAGGTAACTTGACTTCTTGCACTAGGTCATTTTGTGTCAGTGGCAAAGTCAGAAATTGAACCTTTATACTGCCTTGACCAAACAAGCTGTCTTAGGTTCAAATTCTGACCGTTGAAACATACAGGCAAATCATATCATCATCAGGATAATCAGAATGTAACCCTTTCATACCTACCTCCTGGCAGGAGGTGGGGGGAGTCAACATTTAATTTGAGCTGCAAAGTGTTTTAAGGTACTTGGCTGAAAGGTGCTATATAGATATAAAAAATTAATTACTACTTCTGTTCTTTGACCTGGATATTCACTTGAACTCCACACACTTACTGTATACAAGTAATTCATTTTTCCTTACTAAATGGCTTCTCCATGTTAGGGAGGGGGATTTTCCAGGTCTTGAGATTTATCAAGTGAATCCTTCAAGGCTCCGTACTAAGTGATTTATTGTTTTCCTTTATCTATAAACCACTGTTAATTGGAGTAGAAAATTGGGTTCATCAGAGCCAGATCACACTTCAAGATGCACTTTTGGAAGGGAAGTGAGGAGTGAATGGGTCGGTGTTATGGGAGTGTTTTGAGTTTTAAATTATAGGGATTTGGAACCATCTTTGGTTTTAGAACTTGAGATCTTCTTTGTTCATTTAATGTTTATGGATGTTCTACATGTGCCTAGAGCACTGGATGGGAATGTTCTTATAAACTGAAAGAGAATTACACATAAATAAAAAAAAAAGTTAAGTCACATGGATTTAGCTTCATTAGATCCCTGAGCAAGTAAAGCTCAAATTAGTTTTTCTTGTCCATTGTTACTGATGCAATTTTTTTTCTTCCATCTCTTGAAATGTGTTACTGGATGCAGTAGAACTAGGATAAGTGTCAAATACATAACGCTGGGAAAAAATAAGGGAATAACTAGAACATTTTAGATGCTGAGCTAAAATGTTTGGTTGCCTAACATCATTTAAGGCAACTGGAAAGTCATTAAGAGAGACTAATATAATAAGGTAAAAATCAAGGTTTCCTAGGAGGAGTGGGCTGAGGGAAGAAGCCAGAAGAGCTAGGAACTCTTCTATCTCCTATTAAATCAGTTTCAACTATCCTACTAGCTCTGTGCATTAGAATAAAAGCTTTAAAACAGGTAATTAACCTTCACTCCTCCATCTTCTAGTAAGGGGGCAGGGAGGAAATACATTAAATCTTGCAGTAACAGCTATAAAACTACTTAGAAATATGGTGTTGGATCGTAAGGTTGCAAAAGACAATGCCAGGCCTTTTCCTGTTTTATTTATTTTTCTTATTTCTTTGGATTTATAAAAACCTTAACAGATGCACAGCCAATCAATTAAAATACACAATACAAAATACAAGATAAAGGACTGCCAATCACATTGACTCTTTCAGTATGATGATAATAAAATAAACCTGAACCTTTCCTCCACCTCCATAATAGCCTGCAGAAAAACATGGTCTTTGGAGCATGTCCATAAGGAGAATAAATCCAGGCTTTAGAGGTTTGCTGGGATTCAAAGTCAAGGGACCTCACAGAGAATACATTACCAGCTGTTCCTTCCCTTTATAGTTAGGAAACTACACACACACACTCTCTCTCTCTCTCTAACCAGCAATAGAGTAATAATCTTATTCTGCAAGGCTGGCTAGTATTTACTATCTATATAGCACAGTGGCAGTATGGTACCAAGACAGAGGTGGTCTCTCAGGTAAATGGGTTCAAACCTTTTAGGACTTCATAGTTTAACACTAGCCAGAAACTTATTGGCAACCAATGGAGATGCTAGAACAATGAAACTCCACTTAAGAGGGCTGCAGCATTCTGCATTAGCTCCAATTAATAAGTGGCCTTGACATGTAGCGCCCTATGTGGAGTGCATTTCAACAATCTCATCACAAGTTGTGGCTAGCTGAAGCAAGGTCTATATTGACAGAAAAGTTGCACTCGTCACATCAGGCACCACTGTAAATAACACTCTTGGTCACAACTGCTATCTCTGCATCAAGGAGCAGCCCAAGAATTTGCCCCACACCTAAGGTGCGCCCCTGTGTTAGAAATGCCCATAGCACTCCTCCCGAAGAGGGTCATCAGTATAAATTCTGCTAACTCTTCTGGCTGCTTCCCTCAGCTCACCAACATTACTGCCGTCTTGCCCAGGTTAAACTGCAGCCAATGAGTTCCAATATGTCACAAGCTCTTCTAGTCACTAAGACACTGGGTCTACTGATTTGGTCAGGTCAGATATAATAGAACTGGGTGACATCATTATACTGAATATATGGCCGTCCATGTCTCCTCATTAACTTTTCCAGGAGCCATATGTACATATTCACCCAGAGAGGTGGGAATATGGTACCCTGTACCACCCTGCAAGAGAGAACCATTGTCCACAATTACCTTCTGGGTTCTCTTAGTAAGATAAGAATGGATCTACTCATGAGTGAACTCCACCCACTCCTGCTAAGGGCCATGAGTCAACAAACATTCATGATCAATGGTAGCAAAAGATGCCAATAGATCTAAAAGTATCTGCACAGACATGATCTCTTCCTAGCTGTGGATGAAGATAATCAACTAATACAATCAATTAAATTTCTACCACATGTCCAATTGACTATGTGAGGTCAAGGAAATCTGAGGATTCAAGAAATCACCAGTATTAATCACCACTTTCAATGAACTTTCCAAAAAATAGAAGATTAGATACTGGTTGACAGGTAGCCAGACTGTCCGTGTTAAGAGTTGGTAGCTTGAGCACTGGCCTCATAACAATCTTTAAGAACATCTAGCATCCTCCCCAATCCTCCACATGAGGAAAAGCTGACATCTCAAACAATAGAAACAATATTTTCCCACTGGCTTTCACCAGCCAGGCAGGTTGAGGGTACAGATCACAGGCTGTAACACAAAGCTACTTCAGTTGTTCCATCACCTCATTGAGCAATACTGGCTTAAATTCAAGCACAAAATTTGCTCCCATAAACACTGTTCTGTGTCCACAACAGTAGACAGGTCAGTCTGAATCCAAGCAATTGTATCAGCAAAGTAAGACGAAAATTCTTCACCATGAGAAAAACTAGACTCTAACAAAGCAGGCTGTCAATCACTTGAAACAATTCTGCTGTGTGTGACTGCAGATGTTGTGACAGAGCTGGAAGAAAACTTTTAGAGCATGCATCTATTAAAAAATCTACTTCATAAATGGTTGGGCTGAGCCTGAGACTTCTGTCATTGGCACTCTAGCTGACTCTCCTCCCATTCATCTGTTGCAGATCATTCTACAGACATAGTGACCTGTGAAGCAGAGACCAGTAGAGAGGGAATTTAGGGGCCACCGGATTGGTAGTGGAGGATGAATGATTATTATGAAGTCCTGATGAACAATCAACATAGTGGATAATCAAAACAACTTTATTTTTCAAAGCTGCCTAGAACTCTTTGACTTCATCGCCTTCCACTGGTGGATCATTAAAACAGGTCCCTCACCCTGTTGGGGTAGGTGCATTCCAAACAGAAGCCGAAGGAGACAATCGTCAGTCTATAGCAGAGGGTGAATTATTCTTCCCTCCCAACAGGCAAATCCAGAGTGCGCCCAAACTTATGAGTGGATCTTACAGTCACCTGGGACAATACTAGTGTTACTGTGGCAGCCATAAAAGTATCAGCCAATCCACAAGAATTACCAACTACATGGACAGTAAAATCACCAAACATTAAGTTTCGACTATTCCAGTGCCATAACTATGGAGAACTGATCACCCCATCTGGGCCCCTATGTTAGAGCAGGTTCAGGGTGACTTACACACCAACCCTATCCTTTTCCCATCATGCACCAAGTGGACATACTTAACTCAATATACCTATAGGGCAGCAGATCTGCATGACAGGTTGGATGCAAAATCCTCCCCTGCATCACCTCTTCTTCATGCTTTGTCATTCCCCTACCCATCATCAAAGGGATTGTGGGATCTTAGCCCTTGTAACCATTAATCCCGAGTCCCTCACATGCCCAGCATGTGACATCATTCAATCTTCTCAGCAAAGAGACACAGCTGGGTACACAAGTAAGAACCGATCGGATAGGCTGCTGAGCTCTCCATAACCAATGTCTAAGAACGATTCCAAATATTTGGTATAATTATACTTAAAAAATAAGCTTCATTTATAAAACAAAGACATGAAAGAGACAATGCCAACATCATTTAGGAGGTCTCTCCTTGACATTAAACAAACGGTACAAGGAAGAAACAAATTATATGTACTATATTTGGTTGGGATAACTCACTATCCAATGAATCCAGCCCTGACCTACAGCCATCTAAAGCCTTAATAGAATTTAATATTAATTTGAACTATATACAGAAATTAAATGGGCCAAATTCATCCTTGGAACAATTCCAGGGCTTCCCTGGTGATGTTCTAGAGTGAATTTGGCCTAATATCTTCAAGTACTTTTGCTTAAGAACGGCACATGTGGAAAACACTTCACCTGCAAACTGTGGAACAAACAGTAGAAACTGGCTATTTCTAAATCATAGCAATATGTTTTGCTCTTGGATGAGGATAATTTCACAGAAGTGTACATTACTGAAGCTTTGAAAAGTTCTCTAAGCAGCACAGGTATATTCAGATAAATTTGTTTTTGTCTCTGTCCTTTAAATATCTCTTCTGCCAGGATCAGGAGAACATAAGGACAGTTCTGATGAAGAAATCATTAAGTTTACCCTTTCAAAAATGTCTGAAGATCTTGATCTGATCTATGATCATATTTTCATCATTCCGGTGGCATTTTTCCCTATAAGGTAGCTTTAAAATTGCCCCTAAAATCATGCAAAATGTCTTTTAGCAGCCCAGAAAAGAAAAACGTGCCACTCTTTTACTGGTACAGTTTAATTTCAAATTTTATATAAGCCAGACCTGCCTTTCTTCACAGTGGGGTCCTTATCATGTGTTTCCCTTGAAGCATTCTTATTTGGAGTCAGACTTTAAATGTATGGACCCAAGAACTTACACAGCATTTCAGAAATCAGAACTCAATTTATTTTAGTATAAGAAATCTGACTCTGTTAAAGAAAAAAAAAAAAGCACAAAATATCCCTATCTCTAAAGACAGCTTTAAACATGAAAAGTTTTTTGTATTTTTTGTTTTCAGATTGCTTACGTACCTTCAAGTTTCAGTTAGGATGGCTGTGGTCATTTTTAAAGATACAATTTGTTTCAGACTCTATAAACCAGACATTAGTGCAAAGGAAGCTGGTATATGAAGATGTAAGATAGACATTAGCGTCAGTTTAATAGAAAATTACCTTTTATCAATAAGAATAAAGTTCATTATCTTCTAACCCACAGATGGTACATGCACAAAGGCTATGGATTACAGCTTAGCAATAGGCTCAGTTCCATTCTCGCCCCACCCACCCCCAACCCCCAAGATTCACTAATGAGAAAAATGTCCTGGAAAAATAGAAAAGGGAGATGTTTTATTTAACTAGATTTCAATTATATTTCTGGAAGAATAGTTATCAAAATAGATTCAGCTATGAAGTTTTAAAAATGTAATTTTTTGCCACAATTAAATAATATAGTAATAGTAAAAATATCAACATGAATGTTAAAAGACGGGACTTTATAATACCAGTACCATTAAAAGCAGAATTTAACGGGGAATCTGGATTTAAAAGAGGAATCACATATCACCAGGTAGTAAGTTCCACAGACATGAGGCAAAATAACTAAAAGCTGTTTCCCAAGATCACCTCAAATTATACTGTATAATAAATCAACAAACTTAGGAGCCCATGCTACAATTCACTGCACACAGGTGGGACCCCCTGCACCCACTTAGTGCCCCATCAAAGTCAACGGAGCTCCACAGGGACTCAGAGGATTCCACTCCTAGGTAACAACATTGCAGGAGGACTAAAATCTTAGGGCCTTATCCTGTGCTCACTGAAGTCAATGACAAACATCCATTGACTTCAATGGGAGCAAGAACAGAAGTAGAGACAGGCACTTAGACCCAATTTTTCAATGGTCCACTAACCTTGGGTGCCCAAGTTTTTTGGTCCCATCTAGGTGTCTGTTTCAGTTTCATCTGCTCCTGCTGGCTATTCCTCACTTCAAGTTACAAGTATAACTTCAAAGAAATAAAAATGACCTCTGAACTATTTTAGGATCCTAACAGTGAGCATAAGCACTGTGGCCTGAAGCCAAAGAGAGAAGGGAGATAACTGAGTGAGCTCTCTGATGGTATCAGCTAGAGAGCAAGGGGAGTCAACTGAGCAAGAAATACTTCATTTGTATATTAATTTTAGGTAATTTGGGGACATTGGAGTATAATTTGACTATATTTTGTACTTGGGGGCCATATTTTTGAGGTTACACTGTTGGGAACCCACCTGGGCAAAGCCTGGACAGTGACTTGGCATGGGATCACCCTAATAATGATAACTGATATTTGCTGATATTGTGGGGTAAGAGGCCCTGGACAAAGCTAGAGACAAAGAGAGAGAGGACATGTTTTTGGTTTGCTGCTGGGAATGTCTCTGTGGGCAGCAGGGACTCTGAAAGAACTCCTCTAAGAACTGTACTTGCCTTATGTGGACAGAGCTTCCTAGATGTTCCAGTTATGTAGCCAGTGGCAGGCGATGGTCAGAGCCCAGCAGCAGTTATGATCATCTGCACAGCAAGCAAAGCAAGGCCAATTGGGCCCCACCACAGCACCCAGCAGACGAAGCAAAGCAGCAGTTGGATTCACCCACAGGCCACAGCTTCCAGCAGGCGAACAGCAGAGTGAGAGCAGTTGCATGCACTACAGTGGGAGCAGAGGTATTCATAGCAACCGTCTAAATCAGCCTATAGACTCTGGTGAGGCCTCACTGTCCTAGCTGCTGAAATTGTTACAGCAGGACAGGTGGTAGAGCCCCACAGCTGCCGATGAAACAGGGACCCTGATTTTCCTGGACTCTTGGAACCACAAACTGTGAGTAAGGAAGTGGGGGACCCAGGAACTGCAAGTGGGAAGCTGGGAGGCATAACAAACTGCATCAGCCATTCAGGCTCCAGTTGTTTGGGACTGTGACTTATGCACGCTGAGGTAAATGGTGATGGAAGGTGTTAAATTGTAAATATTTGTCCCAGTTCAACCTGGCCTTTCCCATTTCTTTTTGTCCCCAAAAAAAGTTTGTTTGCTAAACCCCTGTGCTTGTGAGTGGATACAGATTTGCTAGCAAAGGTGCCCAGACCAGTTATAGGTTCCCAGAATACTAAAGTGGGGACAAAAGCCAAAAAATTAAGAAATTATAGAGAATCCCTTCAAAAATGGACCGACCCTTGTTGCTGCCGACACCACTGAAAAAGGGGTTCCAAGAGCATAATCAGAAAGAGATAGTTGAAATGGAAAGGTACATGCATTGCCTATGTGAATAATTATAGAGGTATCCTACCCATACAATACCTCATCTGCACCTGAAGCACATTCTCATCCATAAACATTTTCTTTTCCACTAACAGCCACCTTTCAGTTAGCTATAACTTTTTCTTAGAACTGCTTTCATTTGCCTCCCCTTTCCAAACCATGCTAAAAGAGATTTAATGAAGTGTATGCACATCAGTCTCTGAGGTTGGGACTATTATTTTTCCTCTGAGGCTCTGATATATACACCGCCGTGATGATTATACATAACGCTCATTAATGCTAAGGGACAGTCACATGCACGCCTGGCAAAGGAGAATAAACACCAATATGTTAGAGAACTAGGGACACCTTTCATATATTTTACTGATTCTGTTTAAACGCCTGCTTTTTTTGATGTCTGCAAGAAATAAGTACATTTCTCCCAAGAAAATTATATAGTGATTATTCATGTTCCGGAATGTATTTGTTTATTTTTTCTCTGTTGTTTTTTAAAATCTTACTGTTCATCAGACACTCTCAGGCATACTCTTTTCAGTGTACTACAGAAAGTCCTCAAACGAAGAGCAGTTCAAGACATCTGTTCGTAGGTCGCATTTTCTCTGCATCAAATCTATCAACTCTTTCCACAAGAAATACATCTAGAGCCTCTCCCTCCTAAATGATCATTAAAGGGTAAACTTGCTATTGAAACAGCTCCTCGGTTCCAAAAGCTAAATAACAACTTGCCCTGTGAAAGTTGTTGAATGAATATTCTTAGCTTCACGAAGGCAAAGATGTATAATAATACAAACGATAGTGCATGCTGTGGTAGATTGAGCACGAGAATGGGAGGCAGGAACTCTCAAGGTCTATAGCTGACTTGCTGCATTACCTCAGAAAAGTTTCCTAATTTATGGCAATGCTTAAGAAATAAGCAAAACAAGTCTCAACAATATCTAATCCTTTTAGAATACTGGTTTGTTGCTTCTGATACTATGTATTTTCTCAGAAATAATCTGTAACTAATAGTTACGGAAATACAGGTTCTCTTAGTCAAATTATAGAGCATAGATAAAAGTGAAATTCACTAACAAGGCTACATTGACCTTATGAACATAAGAATGGCCATACTGGATCAGACCAATGGTCCATCTAGCCCAGTATCCTGTCTTCCAACAATGGCCAATGTCAGGTGCTTCAGAGGGAATGAACAGAACAGGTAATCATCAAGTGATCCATCTCCCATCACCCATCCCCAGCTTCTGGCAAACAGAGGCTAGGGGCACTTCAAAGCATGGTTTTGCATCCCTGCCCATCCTGGCTAATAGCCACTGATGGATCTATCCTCCATTAACTTATCCAGTTCTTTTTTGAAACCTGTTATAGTCTTGGCCTTCACAACATCCTCTGGCAATGATTTCCACAGGTTGACTGTGCGTTTTGTGAAGAAATACTTCCTTTTGTTTGTTTTAAACCTGCTGCCTATTAATTTCATTTGGTCATCCCTAGTTCTTCTGTTATGAGAAGTAAATAACACTTCCTTATTTTCTTTCTCCACACCAGTCACAATTTTATAGACCTCTATCATATCCCCTTTAGTAGTCTCTTTTCCAAGCTGCAAAGTACAATACAGTATCTTATACTTTTCATTATGAAATCATCGAATATTGCATAGTTTGTTAAAATGAAAAATTAAACATAATGACTTGACATGAAGTGCCTTCTGTGAAGACATATTGAAATGTTGTCTTGGCGTCTGCACATGCAAGGGAAAGGGAATGAAAACTAAGAGAGTCACCACACCATTGTACATAAGCAGCCTCTCTCACTCTAGCTGTGATTTGCTATTGCTGTACTACAGTCAGTGGAATGTAACAATCTGTTTTTGCAGTATTGGAGTTTTGACATTAACTTCAAAAGGGCCAGGTGTCACCCATAGAATTTAAGGCCAGAAAGGACCATTATGATCACTTATCTGGCCCCCTGTATAACACAAACCATAAAATTTCACCAAGTGGTCCCTGCACCAAGCCCATAACTTCTGGTTGAGCTAGAGCATATCTGTCAGAAAGACACCCAGTCTTGATTAAATATTTCAAGTGATAGAGACTCCACCACATCCCTACGTACCTTGTTACAACAATTCACTACCCTCACTATAAACATATTTTAAAAGTGGGGAGGAGCAAATTGAAAGAGACAGAAAGACCCTTTCTGCAGTACAAATATGTCTTGTGTTCTATGATTGAAATGCATTATCATCTGGAGTTCTTCCCTATTATTTATTGTTTTTAATGTGACTCATCACCACAGTATCTGAGCACCTTACAAAGATGAATTAAAGGGAATTGTGTGGCTAAATCCCCAGTCCCTTTTTTGTTTCCCCTTCCTCAGACTTCTCAGTTCTCTCTGCTTCATAGAACAACCAATGACAGATAATCAAACAGCAAATTGGCAGAAGGCAATTTAATAAAAAAAAGTATAGTTACTAGTGTATTCACCTTCTTACTTTCTCTTGACATAATGGCTGTATAGAGACGCAGAGCCAGCAAATCAACTTGAAACAGGACAGGAAAAGATAGTGAAGAAAAATAAAACAAACATGCTGGTACCAGTATGCTGCAATTTTCATGAGGTCCTATTCCAATTAGAATCACAAATGTTCCTTGAAGAGGATTTTTAATTTAAAGCAGTCTGGTTGCATGACCTAATTTAAATTTTGCTACAGAGATTTGATTGCAGAATGTTTACTGCAGACAGTGATGTTGTGGCCAAAAAAGAAGTGGGTAATCTAATCTAAATTCTGTATTTCCCATATGAAAAGTAGGTAAACTCAGTTTACCCTCAACTACACCACTGACTGCAGAGGTTTGAAATGGAGAGTTTATCTAAATATTTATTTTACATAAATGTGCAGTTTAACAGCAACAAAGTGACTAGACCTCCCTTACCCAACATGCGGTTCACATGTGATATACTCAACAAGAGTAAAAGAACTAGGGGTAACTGTGAGCAGCTCTGTGAAAACATTTTAATAATGGGCAGTAGTCGTCAAAACAGCAAATCAAATATAAGGATGTAATAAAGTACTGCATAGAAAATATTGCTGATATGATAGCGTCTCACCTAGCTTGGAGTTTCATTATAGTTTATTTCACGGTGCATAATTAACCCGTGGAACGCATTGCCACAAGATATCGTAGAAGCAAAAGATCTCAGGAGGACTCCACAAATTTGCATATCTTCACAGAAAATCAGATCACCCATTAGAAGAGATATAAACTGTGAGCTTCACAACATAAGCCAATAACTAATTGCTCTGAGTGAAGAAGACATGTCCCCTCTGGGCAGATTATTCCATAATACCCATTATGGGATTTCTTGAACATGTTCCTTAAGCATCTGGTATTGGCCACTGTCAGAGACAGGGTAACAGACTGGATCATCTACTGGGGTGATCCAGTTTGGCAGTGCTATATTCCTCTAGCCTTTGGAAAGCTGGCCCTGACAGTCTCTTGCCTTTCTTATGCATTCATTTGGTGATCTGCATTCTTTGCGCCATAAAATTTACAGCCCCAAACTCTTAGGTTGGCAGGCTCCTGTTACTGTTCTTTTTCTATTATATTAACACACACAAAAATTAATCAGCTCTTCTTGGTACTTAGATGAAATAATTTGAATCTCTCTTTTCCTTTAATACTGAATTTAAAAGAGGACTTTATGGTGTTGCAAGACAGTGGTATTCACAAAGGCAGCTCTGACCTGAGTTCTTTGTGATGTTTCTTCACCTCATGTAATTACCAAGGACTTCATCTAACATCAAGTGACTTGCTTTTGGCAATTCACTCTTCTTATAAAGCACCCAAGCTTTCAAGGAAGTCTGCTGAAAGTCTTGAAAGATACACGTGTCTTAATAATATTACAGATTGCCTCAAGGAGAAAACAGAATAGTCACTGACTTAACAAATGTATCTTTTTCTGTGAGCTAGTCTGTCACCCACGTTACTGACCAAAACTTATTTTTGACTGAGAACAGAAAAAAAATTAAGTAACATCATCTCATTTTTTAACAGTGTTCATTTTACATCACTAGCTGTATCACTGCACTTCTTGTGTTACTTACTGGTACAACAGAAAAGAGGAAAAAATGGTTAAAAACTACAGTGAATTTTGTTCTTCTTTGTGAAATATTGCAAGCAATGTTCCAATTTTTGTGAAATACCTAGGCATCTCCAAAGCGAGGGCCCAACATTTAAAGACTGCTGAGTGCCCTAAACTCCCACTCAATAAAGACACTCAGCTCCATAAAAGCATTAAGCACCTCAGACAATTGGGGTCATTGAATCATAGAAACATAGGACTGGAAGGGACCCTGAGAGTTCATCTAGTCCAGCTCCCTGTACTAAAGCAGGACCAAGTATATCTAGACCATCCCTAAAAGGTGTTTGTCCAATCTGTTCTTAAAAACCTCAAATGATGGGTATTCCACAACCTCCCTTGGCAGACAATTCCAGAGCTTAGCTACCTTTTAGTTAGAAAGTCTTTCATAATATCTAACCTAAATCTCCCTTGCTACAAATTAAGCCCATTGCTTTCTGATGTGTTACTCATTTTATAGAAAACATTTATATAACTTTTGGCCTCTATTTTATTGTATATGTTTTATAAATTAGACTGAAAAGGTTTAGAACAGTTTGGCTTCACCTTAATCAACATCATTCTTGTACTGGGACCACAAATCTACACATCCTTAAACAATTTGTAAGGCCGAGCCAGTGCAAATTTCCAGTTATATTGTAAAAAGATGAAGTTCATATCAGACATCCTCTGATGAACAAAACCAACAGTAGGAGAAATGCCACCATACATAGACAAACATGAACACATCCAGACAAAACCCATAAATGAAGGTCAAACTTACATCACAGTAGACTATATCGTATAGTGTACCGCCCCACAAAGAATTGCTGAAAACGGTAACATATCTGCAGGGCATCCTCAGAGTCAGACTAGAAACTAAAAAGAAAATTAAAGTTTTAAATGGGCTCCAGCACTATAACTTATAAAACATCATGAGAGACGCTAGATATTTCTAACCTAAGTTGTTAACTACTAATTTTCTTAAAACTGAATGCCAAATCTGCTTGCACATGTGGAATTTACTCACCTGGATTAAGGATGCCATCTCAAATTTAGCTACAGCCAGGAGAGCACTGCTCCACCAAATCTCATGCAGGATCTTGTGCAATGGCAGTATCGTAGCCAATGAGATTAATCCGAGGCATGATTATTGCTAATTGAAATTTTTTTCCACATGTTGAGAAGGATCTTCTTAGTAGCCAAAGCGATTCTCAAATATTTGCTCGAAGACAGTAAGTGACTAATGTCTCCTTTAATGACTAACTTCAACCTCGGTGAAACTGCTGCTGCAAGGCTAAATGAATTCTAATTAAGAGCTGTGCCATAGGGCATTCCCACAGTAAATGTGTTAGAGAACCTCTGATGTCACAACATTGCCGCTATGTAAATAATAACGCAAGAGGCATCTTGTGAAGCCATAGTGGGGTTTAATAAATTCTATGTACGGTTTTATATCTTGCAACCTACCTCTTGATATTGCCAAATAGGATGGAATAAATTTGTACAGTACAGTGCAGACATTGCTCCCTTCCAAACTTATTTGTTTTTCCAAGTGTCCACTGGCACCATGTGGCCTGCAGCACCTGCCACATGGTTGATGTATAGGAGCAGCACATGTGAAGGCTGCTCAGCTACTTACTGCCTTCCATGCCCCAGTTCTTTCATTCTAGTCTGAATTTTGGCCAAGCTATCAGAGGAGTCTGAGTGTGGTTTGAATAGAATATCACCACCTTTCTTCCTCGGTTGTTGTTAATGTTAGTTTTCCATCATGATCCAATAATCTGCACCTGACATTCTCACAAACAGCTCTCACACCCATTTTGGGAGCATTTTGTACACAGAGTAATTTATAAAGCCCAGAAATAGGACATTTCAATGTAGCTTTGCATAGTACACTATCCCAATAAGAAAATACTGACAGTCATCCAAAAGTCTCATTTCTTCCTCCTCAGAACTCTATATCTACATAGTCACCATTTTGGCCAAGCAATAAGCCTAATTCATCCTGACATTAAAACTTAAATTTTCCCATTACCACAAAGGTCCCCAAAGTGTGGATACTCCTTTATCTTTTCACTTGTGTTAAAGTGAACTTCTCATATATTTACTGATGTATTTTAACCAACCAAAGGCCTGGATAAACCAATACAGGTATATCTTCAAAATCTTAGAAGCAACCATGCAGAAAATTAAGACTGAATTCTCAAGTGATGAGCCAGAATACTTGGGAAGCAGATGTTCTTTTAATAAGCAAGCCTATTAAGAGACTGACACTTAGGAGACAAGTTATTCTGGCACTGAAAAATATGGTAGACACTAAAGCCTGATTTGCAACATCAAATACAAAACAGTGACAAAATCTGCTGAATTTACTATAACCATGATCAAAAAACGTCCCCCAGAAGTCTTATATATCATCCAAAAATACACCAATTTTTAACAATAAAAATTCTGCATTGATTAGATATAGAAATTCTACAAAACTTGATCCTGCCATGTCTAGGAATGCTCTTTTTATTTACTTTTTAATGCCAAAAAAATAAAATACAATGACCTTCTTACCAGTGATAGGTGCTAGGTTGCCAGTCCTGGAGACCATAGCAGATGCAGAACAAAGAGATATGCAGTGAAAGGTGCCCTGACCACATTGTCCAATCAATGCAAGGACCTGGAGAGATCACTTCTAGGGGGATACAAGCTATCTTAGATTTCAAAGCCTAGTGTCCCCTCTCCTGAAACTGCCAGCAAGGATACCAACAAATCAATGCTAACTGTGATGGTCACTTTTGCGATTGGTCACTTGTTCATTAGGGAACAGACTGAGACCCGGCCAGGCTTTCTGTTTCATAACAACAAGGAAAGCCTTCATCCTCCTCTTCCCTCAATATTGCCCTTTCCTCCCTTCTTTTTCCAACTCCTATGATCCAGTTAACCAAGCCCCTGAATTTTTTGCCCTTATTTAACAAAACAAAACCCACAGTGATACAAATAATTATTTTTAAAAGCAGAGCTACCACATTGTTTGCCCCCCATTCTCATTTCTATGTTGCATCCCCTTCACCTCTGCCCCTTTGGTCTGTTTCTCTATTTAGATTTTTAGTTCTTCCAGGTAGGGACTCTCTCTTTTTTTAATGAGGCTGTACAGCACCCAGCAGGGCCCCGATCCTGAATGGAACCACTAGACATTACCAGAATAAAAATAAGTAATAATCACCACAACAGTTCAAGACTCACTAGCCCTCCTGAAATAAATCTGTAGAGTTGAAAACTTGTTCTTTGGGATTAATCCTGCAAACAGGTCCCCACTTGAGGTCCCTTATTCCCGTGCAAACTCCCACTGAATTCAAGGGAACTCAGGGTATGTGTGCATGTTATCTATTTGCAGGATCAATTCCATTATTTGCATTCCCAATAAAGAGTTCAGAGATTTGTGTAATAATTTTAAATCTACACATCTTTAAACAAAAAATAGAAAACACAAGCAGTTCTAGAAATAGCTATATGGAAAAATGTATTGAATACTGCTACACATTAGCTTCAGTAGGAGGTTTGTAAATGCCAGCTCTTAAGTACTAATCTGTAAAACATTTCAGAGAACTGACAGAACAAATTACATCTTATAACAGTCCACAATCATCTACTGGGGCAATTATTCTCTCAAAGAGAAGTAAAAGATAAAATACATGCTAGATTGATTTTCCAAGAATTATTCTTACATTTTTAAGATGCCTCTAATAATACCTCATTTCAGGTACTTCTTTTAGATTGTATCATAACAGAATGGTTAATGTAGCTAGATTTGTTTATCACGAGCGAACCAAGGATAAATTGTTTGAAAAAAAACAACTACGTGCTACTATGTCTAATGGATAATCACTGCATTTATAACTTAGTCTTTATATTCAATTTTGCTGTGCTGGCTTATTATCCTTTGCAGTGACAATCACCATAGTCTGTCCTTGAAATGGCTACTGTTACGTTCAGAAAATATGTTTACGCCACTTCGTTGTTGTTATTTTGTTGTTTATTTCTTACATACATGCGCAGAGCATTAGAACATAAATGGATGAGAGGCAAGCAGGCCACCCCTGAATAGGGCTGCTTGGACACCTTGGTAGCTGCCTCAGGTTCCTTATGCCCCTTACGGAATTCTGCAACCATCACACCAAGACTTTTGAGTAAGGGTTGCCAACTTTCTAAGTGCAGAAAACCAAAACACCCTTGCCCTAGGCCCCACTCTCCCCCACCCCTTCTCTGAGGCCCCACCCCCGTCACATGGTCTCCCCCACCCGTGCTCACTTGCTCATTTTCACTGGGCTGGGGAAGAGTGTGTGTGGGGGGGGAAGGGATCTGGCTGGGGGTGCGGGGTTTGAGGTGCAGGAGGGGCCTACGGGCTGGGACAAGGGGTTGGGGTGCAGAAGGGGGTGCGGAATCCAGCTGGGGGTGCAGGCTCTAGGGTGGGACCAGGAATAAGGGGTTTAGGGTGCAAGAAGGGGCTCTGGGCTGGGGGTGGGGCCGAGGGGTTCGGAGTGTGGGAAGGGGCTCCAGGCTGGGGCAGGGTATTGGGGTGTGGGAGGGGATGAGGTCTCCGGCTGTGGGTCCAGGCTCTGGAGTAGGGTCAGGGATAAGGGGTTTAGAGTGCAAGAAGGGCTCTGGGCTGGGGCCAAGAGGTTCAAAGTGTGGGAGGGAACTCAGGACTGGAACAGGAAGTTGAGATGCGGGGGGTGCTGGCTCCAGGAGGGAGTTTGGGTGCAGGATGAGGTTCAGGGCTGGGGAAGGGAGTTGGGCTGTGGGAGGGGGTTTGGGGTGCAGGCTTCGGGCAGCGCTGACCTCAGGCAGCTCCAGGGAAGTAGCGACATGTCCCTCCAGCTCTTAGACAGAGAAGAGGCCATTTGGCTCCGTGTGCTTCCCCCGCAGCTCCCATTGGCTGCAGTTCCCAGCCAATGGGACCTGGAGAGCCGACTCTCAGGGTGGGGGCAGCACGTGGCGTCCCACTGGCCGACCCTCCACCTAGGAGCCAGACACTCTGGCCACTTCCTGGGAACCACGCAGAGCCTGCCAGCCCAGGAGCCTGCCAGCCCCGCTGCAGTCAACCAGACTTTTAGCAGCCCGGTCAGGTGTGCTGACCAGAGCTGGCAGGGTCATTTTTCAACTGGGTGTTCCAGGTGAAAACTGGACACCTGGCAACCCTACCTTCGATGCATATGTCTAGGCAAAAGTATGGAGGAGTGGAGGGTGCCCTAGACCTATCATCCTCTCTTTAGACCATTCAGACAGAGTTCAAAGGTCAGACGAAGTCTAGACATTCAGCGCCTCAATGGTTGCAGCTTCTACCAGAGAGAAACAGATCTGAGCTGCTGCTGGTTGCCTAATGCCTCAATGAGGGCACATTTCTGTCAGGGTGATGTCCCTTAGCCTTACTCCAACCAAGGAATACCCACAAGGCAGTGGGGGCTAGAGTTTTGAGACACCCTATACTCGACTTACTCTGGAGGTTGCAACATTGTGATATTTTATAGGTGCTACCTCAGAAGTATCTCCTCCACATAGCCACCAGGCCCTCCAGTCAGATGCAGTTTATAGCCATACTTCCTAGATTACGGAATGCTATTCGAGGAAGGACTGCTAGGCAGAGATGGCGTTCACCTTTCGAGGGGGGGAAGACCCTATTTGGACACAGACTGGCTAACCTAGTGAGGAGGGCTTTAAACTAGGTTTGACAGGGACAGGTGAGCAAAGCCCACAGTTAAGTGGGGAACATGGAGACCTGGGAGATGGGTCGGAAACGAGAGGGAGTGTGGGCTATATTGGCAGAGAGAAAGGAGGGTCAGGACAAAACTGGGAGGAAAGATCAAACCAGTATCTTAGATGCCTATATACAAATGCGAGAAGTATGGGTAATAAGCAGGAAGAACTGGAAGTGCTAATAAATAAATACAACTATGACATTGTTGGCATCACTGAAACTTGGTGGGATAATACACATGATTGGAATGTTGGTGTGGATGGCTACAGCTTGCTCAGGAAGGATAGACAGGGGAAAAAGGGACGAGGTGTTGCCTTATATATTAAAAATGTACACACTTGGACTGAGGTAGAGATGGACATAGGAGATGGAAGTGTTGAGAGTCTCTGGGTTAGGCTAAAAGGGGTAAAAAACAAGGGAGATGTCATGCTAGGAGTCTACAGGCCACCTAACCAGGTGGAAGAGGTGGATGAGGCTTTTTTTTAAGCAACTAACAAAATCATCCAAAGCCCAAGATTTGGTGGTGATGGGGGACTTCAACTATCCGGATATATGTTGGGAAAATAACACAGCAGGGCACAGACTATCCAACAAATTATTGGACTGCATTGCAAACAACTTTTTATTTCAGAAGGTTGAAAAAGCTACTAGGGGGGAAACTGTTCTAGACTTGATTTTAACAAATAGGGAGGAACTCATTGAGAATTTGAAAGTAGAAGGCAGCCTGGGTGAAAAGTGATCATGAAATCATAGAGTTTGCAATTCTAAGGAAGGGTAGAAGGGAGAACAGCAAAATAGAGACAATGGATTTCAGGAAGGCAGATTTTGGGAAGCTCAGAGAGCTGATAGGTAAGGTCCCATGGGAATCAAGACTGAGGGGAAAAACAACTGAGGAGAGTTGGCAGTTTTTCAAAGGGACACTATTAAGAGCCCAAAAGCAAGCTATTCCGCTGGTTAGGAAAAATAGAGAATGTGGCAAACGACCACCTTGGCTTAACCACGAGATCTTGCATGATCTAAAAAATAAAAAGGAGTCATATAAAAAATGGAAACTAGGACAGATTACAAAGGATGAATATAGGCAAACAACACAGGAATGCAGGGGCAAGATTAGAAAGGCAAAGGCACAAAATGAGCTCAAACTAGCTACAGGAATAAAGGGAAACAAGACGACTTTTTATCAATACATTACAAGCAAGAGGAAGACCAAAGACAGGGTAGGCCCACTGCTTAGTGAAGAGGGAGAAACAGTAACAGGAAACTTGGAAATGGCAGAGATGCTTAATGACTTCTTTGTTTCGGTCTTCACCGAGAAGTCTGAAGGAATGCCTAACATAGTGAATGCTAATGGGAAGAGGGTAGGTTTAGCAGATAAAATAAAAAAAGAACAAGTTAAAAATTACTTAGAAAAGTTAGATGCCTGCAAGTCACCAGGGCCTGATGAAATGCATCCTAGAATACTCAAGGAGCTAATAGAGGAGGTATCTGAGCCTCTAGCTATTATCTTTGAAAAATCATAGGAGACAGGAGAGATTCCAGAAGACTGGAAAAGGGCAAATATAGTGCCCATCTATAAAAAGGGAAATAAAAACAACCCAGGAAACTACAGACCAGTTAGTTTAACTTCTGTGCCAGGGAAGATAATGGAGCAAGTAATTAAGGAAATCATCTGCAAACACTTGGAAGGTGGTAAGGTGATAGGGAACAGCCAGCATGGATTTGTGAAGAACAAATCATGTCAAACCAATCTGATATCTTTCTTTGATAGGATAACGAGCCTTGTGGATAAGGGTGAAGCTGTGGATGTGGTATACCTAGACTTTAGTAAGGCATTTGATATGGTCTCGCATGATATTCTTATCAATAAGCTAGGCAAATACAATTTAGATGGGGCTACTATAAGGTGGGTGCATAACTCGCTGGATAACCATATGTTATTAATGGTTCCCAATCCTGCTGGAAAGGCATAACGAGTGGGGTACCGCAGGGGTCTGTTTTGGGACCGGCTCTGTTCAATATCATCATCAACGACTTAGATACTGGCATAGAAAGTACGCTTATTAAGTTTGCGGATGATACCAAACTGGGAGGGATTGCAACTGCTTTGGAGGACAGGGTCATAATTCAAAATGATCTGGACAAACTGGAGAAATGGTCTGAGTTAAACAGGATGAAGTTTAACAAAGACAAATGCAAAGTGCTCCACTTAGGAAGAAAAAATCAGTTTCACACATACAGAATGGGAAGAGACTGTCTAGGAAGGAGTACGGCAGAAAGGGATCTAGGGGTTATAGGGGACCATAAGCTAAATATGAGTCAACAGTGTGATGCTGTTGCAAAAAAAAGCAAACATGATTCTGGGATGTATTAACAGGTGTGTTGTGAGCAAGACACGAGAAGTCATTCTTCCGCTCTACTCTGTTCTGGTTAGGCCTCAGCTGGAGTATTGTGTCCAGTTCTGGGCACCGCATTTCAAAAAAGATGTGGAGAAATTGGAAAGGGTCCAGAGAAGAGCAACAAGAATGATTCAAGGTCTTGAGAACATGACCTATGAAGGAAGGCTGAAAGAATTGGGTTTGTTTAGTTTGGAAAAGAGAAGACTGAGAGGGGACATGATAGCAGTTTTCAGGTATCTAAAAGGGTGTCATAAGGAGGAGGGAGAAAACTTGTTCACCTTAGCCTCTAAGGATAGAACCAGAAGCAATGGGTTTAAACTGCAGCAAGGGAGGTCTAGGTTGGACATTAGGAAAAAGTTCCTAACTGTCAGGGTGGTTAAACACTGGAATAAATTGCCTAGGGAGGTTGTGGAATCTCCATCTCTGGAGATATTTAAGAGTAGGTTAGATAAATGTCTATCAGGGATGGTCTAGACAGTATTTGGTCCTGCCATGCGGGCAGGGGACTGGACTCGATGACCTCTCGAGGTCCCTTCCAGTCCTAGAATCTATGAATCTATACCCAGCCCCATAAATGGATGGGGCATTAAGAAAAAGAGTCTGTTTCCAGTTTTTGATAGAGATGGAATGGAGTGTAAGCCAACCATTTATGAATGGTTCATAAATACTTCTTGCCTTAAAAATAATAAGACTAGGGCTGTTGATTAATCGCAGTTAACTCACGCGATTAACTCAAAAAAAAGAATTGTGATTAATCGCCATTTTAATCACACTGATAAACAATAGAACACCAATTGAAATTTATTAAATATTTTTGGATGTTTTTCTACATTTTCAAATATATTGATTTCTATTACAACACAGAATACAACGTGTACAGTGCTCACTTTATATTATTATTTTTATTACAAATATTTGCACTATAAAAGTGATAAACAAAAGAAACAGGATTTTTTCAATTCATCTCATACAAGTACTGTACTGCAATCTCTTTATCGTGAAAGTGTAACTTACAAATGTAGATATTTTTGTTACATAACTGCACTCAAAAACAAAACAATATCAAACTTTAGAGCCTACAAGTCCACTCAGTCCTACTTCTTGTTCAGCCAATCACTAAGACAAACAAGTTTGTTTACATTGATGGAAGATACTGCTGCCTGCTTTTTATTTACAATGTCACCTGAAAGTGAGAACAGGCATTTGCATGGCACTTTTGTAGCCGGCGTCGCAAGGTATTTACATGCCAGATATACTAAACATTTGTATGCCCCTTCATGCTTTGGCCACCATTCCACAGGACATGCTTCCATGCTGATGATGCTTGTTAAAAAAAAAAAACACATTTAATTACATTTGTGTCTGAACTCCTTGGGGGAGAATTGTATGTCTCCTGTTCTGTTTTACCTGCAGATAGTGGGTGTGGTAGGGAACTTAATTCCAAATAAAAATAGTGCACTGTTTAATTGTAACCTAAGAACTCTTTTGGTGTATTGACTTCTGTGTGCTGTAAGCTCTCAGGGCATGCGGTGGCAGTTTGGAGTAACAGCAGGAGTAGATCCAGGAGCTAGGTACCAGGCTGAGGGGGTGAAGCTAGAGTCAGCACCAAAGAGCCATACCAAAGGTCAGAACTGAAGTCAGAATCAGGAGTAGGGCAAGGAGACAAAGACTGGACTGAAGTAGCCAAAGCCAAGGCTGGAGCGAGGACTGGAAGCAGAAGCAGGAGCAGGGCTGGAGCAAGGACTGGAAACCGAAGCAGGAGCAGGGCAAGTGCAGCTGTGGGCATGGTATGCATTGAGTAGCTGCTGTGCTATTGCAAAGCTCAAGAAGCAGGCCGCTGGCTCCTTTGCCCAATCAGGAGGCACCATTTTTGGCAAAGGCTCACTGGGCCCAGATGAGCTTCCTGGGTTGCCTAGCAACCAGGCTGAGCGCTTGCTGTGCTCCTGGCAGGTGCCAGTGCAGGAGGCATGATAAAAAAGCTCCTGGCAGAACCTGGAGAGATATTAGCTATAGTCCATATGACCCTATAGGCTGGTAAAGGCAGATGGGTGGTTCTGAAAAACAGATTTAAGGCATTCAACAACAAATTTAACTAATGAACAGATCCTCATGGATAGTTTTCCAGAAATTCTATGGATGACATGCTGGGGTCTAGATAAACAGTGGAAAATAGGAACCTAAATCTCCCTCAAAAATATCATTATCACTAAATGAAGGTTGCTAATTTGTCCTCTGACACAATTAGTTGTAAAGAATGTTACAGTTAAATGTACACAAGTCTGGAAATTCTCAGGTAAGACTATTTTCTATATCGATAGTCTCAATATTCATGCTCAAAACCAATCCTTACCACAAACCCAAAGTATGTACCAATAGCCTAAGGATGGACAACTTGCTGTATGAAACACCGTGGTCCATCCCTGTTTAGGGATAGAGAGCCTGGGTCCACCCAACCCCTGTTCCTTTACATGGCTCTTTTAAGGAAACTGGTATTCAAGGGAGCAGCAGACTCGCTGGAAATGGGGCCAGGCACTGATCAGGTAGCTAACTCTTAAACATGATAAAAGCCAGATTTTAGGGGACTCCCGAGAGGAGAGAGGGCAGATAGCCTGGAATTGAGTCAGAAGGGAAATTGGTGGGCTAGGGAAGCCTGCCTGAATCACAGCAAAGTGCCAAGAAGGAAAGCTGCGGGATCCCTTAACCAAGAGGACAT
This sequence comes from Trachemys scripta elegans, assembly GCF_013100865.1. Classification (NCBI taxonomy): domain Eukaryota; kingdom Metazoa; phylum Chordata; order Testudines; family Emydidae; genus Trachemys; species Trachemys scripta. The sequence continues at coordinate 58,747,603 of NC_048299.1, read as the reverse complement.
GGGTGGCGAGTTCTATGGGCTCATGGTGCCTGGGCACCAGGAATATTCCTGGCCCGGGGCCCAGCTCCAGCAATGTTTGAGGCCGGCTCTCTCCCTTGCCCACCCTCCCGCCTCTCCCAGGCTATTTAAAAAGGCCAGGGGCCCCCACCCACTACCTGCAGCCCCTGGGTGAGGTGGGTCTGTATCCCACTCCAAGTGCCCCTGCAACCAATAGGAAGCTGCGGGGGCAGTGCCTGGAGGTAGCAGCACATGGGGGCCCCAGCACATGGAGGCCCCCCGCCCGCCTTGCCTAGGAGCTCCAAGTAAGCGCCGCACACACACCCCGTCCCAGAGCCTCCACCCCACCCTCTTCCCACACACCCGTGCCCCCAAACTCCCTGCACCCCTCACCCCCTCCTATACCCCCATTGCCCCAGCCCAGAGCCTTTACCCCCATCCTCAGCCCAGAGCCTGCACCCCTCACCCCCTCCTGCCCCCCCACCCCTGCCCCAGCCCGGAGCCTGCACCCAGCACCCAAACTCCATCCCAGAACCTGCACCCCCACCCCCTTCCCACACACCCTCTCCTGCCCCCAAACTCCCTCCCAGAGCCTGCACCCCTCACCCCCTCCTGCACCCCAATCCCATGCCCCAGCCCAGCGACTGCACCCCAGATGTTCTCCCTGAGCCTTAGGCAGGTGAGGGGGGGCAGAGTTTGGGGGGGGGCAGGCTCTGGGTGTTCTGGGCACCACCAAATTTTCTACAAACCTGCCGCCCCCTGCAAGAGGAAGGAGCTAAGTCCAGGGACCAGGTCAGGAGGAGACCTGTGAGAGACTCACCAGAGAGGCCAGGGGCTGCAGTGGGACTGGCAGAGCTCCCCCACTCAGTGGGAACTGGAGGGGAACCTGAAGTCTTGGAACAAGGATGAATTGGAAGCCCCAAAAGGGATGGATTTGGGCCAGAAGGGCCAAAGAGACCTATATTTTATAAAGACAAACATTCCTCTTCTTGGGGCCTAATCTATTAAATACTCTGGGCTGTGAGTAAATTATTGGGAGAACTAGGACAGAACTGAAGGTAGGGTGCCATCCAGGGCCACATCATGCCATAGCAGGGGCATGCTTGGTGACAGCACGTGGCCTGTTGCTAAACTAGCTACATAATTCCCTGAGCTTGCAATTTTAAATTGTTTCTGTGTAAAGAGTGTCTGTCCTTGTATATAGTAGGAAAATTGTGCTAAAATTTCCCACTGATTCATCTTCACCAGTGGGAGTGCTAACGTAGACAAGGTATTGGCAGCTGCCAGCATTGGGTTCTATTCACCTGCTCTAATCAGAGCTAGATGACCTGGAATTTAAAAATACCAGCAGCTACCTAAACCTCTAACTAAAGATGTGACACAACCTTTCATGACAGCAGCTGATGATGCTCGTCTAAGGACAGCCTTTATAAAATGGGAAAGAGAGCGAGAACAAGGCAAAAGATGCAGACAGAGATTTTAAAATGCTAGGCTATTGCTATCAGCCTTTAGTATTTATAACTTATGTTTCGTGACCCATACTATCCTGCAATGGGCAACACACAAGAGTATATTCATTTCCTTACTATTATGTCTCTCTCCATTTTTAAAGAAACAGTACACGGCTTCAGAAGCACTGGAATTTAGGATGTTCTGCTGCTTTATAAGTAGACTTTGCAAAATTTTATTTTTTTTTCCAATCTCAACTGATATCTGTTTTATTTTTATTCATTTAAATTTTCACAATTGCAGGAAATTATGGGAGGTCAGGCCATAGGAGTGTCAGATCACACCTGGATCACCTGGATCGATCGGTCTTCAGCTGTTGTTAAGACTGCGCCGATCACAACACATCTGCCATTCTTCTCGCATTCTTGCCTTTCTTATCCACATTCATCTGAAACGTTTAACAAATGTCATCTTTCCATCTTCTTGGAGGCCGATCAGGTGGTTTTTTCTGTTCTCGCGGGTACCACTCAGTAATGATTGCGGTCCACCTATTGTCCGTGAGCCGTGCTATGTGGCCCCGCCCATTGTATCTTACATCTGCTTTCCACGACAATATCTTTCACACCACTGTGTTCTCTGATCATTTCATTTGGGATACGATCCAGAAGGGAAATTCCCAACATAGCTCGTTCCATTGCCCTTTCAGCTACCGACAGCCGCTGTGCTTCTCTCTTTGTCAGTGCCCACATTTTACTGCCATACAGCATGGCTGGCAGCACTGTTGAATTGAAGATATTTGTACGTGTGGTCTTGTTGATTTTTCCTTTGAGGATGGAATTAAACATACACCATCCTGCCCGAATCCTTCGCGAGAGTTCTCCATTCATGTCTTGGCGCATATTAACTTCTTGGCCCAAATATATGTACTGTTCCACTTCTTCAATTTCTTGAAAAAAAAGGGGTGTCAGATAATTACTATTTAATGCCAGTGAACGTTGAGATTCAAAAAGTTAAAGTTTTATAACGGTTAAAACACAAATTGGCAACATCACATGTCAAAATATGCAAAGTAAATATCCTTAAATCAAACTCTTGTAAGTTCTCAAGCAGCATTTTTCTTACTTTACCTATCGGTAAATTTAGATTATTACTGCTGGAAATATTTTTTCATTGATTTGTGTGGGCACAGTGAAATCGATGTTTACCAACACTTACCTATAAAAATCTAATACTGCCAAGCCTATTTATAAGGGCCAGGGTAACAAATGTTGCCAGTGCACCCTTGGGAACAAACCTTCAAAGGAGGAAGAGCAAACAGGTGGAGTCTGATCCAGCAGCACCCAGGCCACAAAAAGGCTGAGGAGAGACTCCAGTCCCAACCCAAAGGGAAGCCTCGGACAGCAGTGGAGGGTTCCTACTAGCACAGGAGCACTCTGGTCTTTGGGAGCAGAATGGACTATGCTGATCCACTGTTTCAGTTACTAAAAGCACTCTGTAGTCTTTTCTTTATAGAGCAAAACTTGCTGCCACCATCATTTTAATAAGGGCTGTCAAGCAATTAAAAAAAATTAATCGCGATTAATTGCATTGATAAACAATAGTAGAATACCATTTATTTAAATATTTTTGGATGTTTTCTACATTTTCAAATTACAATTACAATTGTTGATTTCAATTACAACAATACAAAGTGTACAGTGCCCACTTTATTTTTTATTACAAATATTTGCATTGTAAAAAACAAAAGAAATAGTATTTTTCAATTCACCTCATGCAAGTACTGTAGTGCAATTTCTTTATCATGAAAGTTGAACTTACAAATGTAGAATTATGTACAAAAAATAACTGCATCCAAAAATAAAACAATGTAAAACTTTACAGGCTACACAAATCCACTCAGTCCTACTTCAGCCAATCGCTCAGACAAACAAGTTTGTTTACATTTGCAGGAGATAATGCTGCCAGCTTCTTGTTTATAATGTCACCTGAAAGTGAGAACAGGTATTCTCATGGCACTGTTGTAGCCGGCATCGCAAGATATTTACGAGCCAGATGCGCAAAAGATTCATATGTCCCTTTATGCTTCAACCACCATTCCAGAGAACATGCATCCAGGCTAATGATGGGTTCTGCTCAATAACGACCCAAAGCAGAACGGACCAACGCATGTTCATTTTCACCATCTGAGTCAGATATCACCAGCAGAAGGTTGATTTTTTTTTTTTGGTGGATCAAATTCTGTAGTTTCCACTTCTGAATGTTGCTCTTTTAAGACTTCTGAAAGCATGCTCCACACCTCGTCCCTCTCAGATTTTGGACGACACTTCATATTCTTAAATCTTGGGCCTTAGAAATCTCACATTGGTACCTTCTTTGCATTTTGTCAAATCTGCTGTGAAAGTCTTCTTAAAATGAACATGTGCTGGGTCATCATCCAAGACTGTTATAACATGAAATATATGGCAGAACGCGGGTAAAATAGAACAGGCAACATACAATTCTCCCCGAAGGAGTTCAGTCACAAATGTAATTAATTCGTTGTTTTTTTTAATGAGCATCATCAGCATGGAAGCATGTCCTGTGGAATGGTGGCCAAAGCATGGGCATACGAATGTTTAGTATATCTGGCATGTAAATACTTTGCAACGCCAGCGACAAAAGTGCCATGCAAATGCCTGATCTCAATTTCAGGTGATGTTGTAAAGAAGAAGCAGGCAGCAGTATCTCCCCTCAATGTAAACAAACTTGTTTGTCTTAGCGATTGGCTGAACAAGAAGTAGGACTGAGCGGACTTGTAAGTTCTAAAGTTTGACATTGTTTTGTTTGCAGTTATGTAACAAAAAAATCTACATTTGTAAATTACACTTTCACAATAAAGAGATTGCACTACAGTACTTGTATGAGATGAACTGAAAAATACTATTTCTTTTATCATTTTTACAGTGCAAATATTTGTAATAAAAAATAATAATATAAAGTGATCACTGTACACTTTGTATTCTGTGTTGTAATAGAAATCAATATATTTGAAAATATAGAAAAACATCCAAAAATATTTAATATATTTCAATTGGTATTCTATTGTTTAATAGTGCGATTAATCATGATTAATTTTTTAATTGCGATTAATTTGTTTGAGTTAATCGCATAAGTTAATTGCGAATAATCGACAGCCCTAATTTTAACATATGACTTCTTAGGATTTACTTCTAGAGGACATGTGCATATACTTATTTTATACAAGTGAATGTCTACAAGAAGTACTCTTCTTTAAATTTAAACTTCAGTAATTAGTAAAAAATATGAAAGAAAACAGTCAAAGTTCTAAATCAAGACATTTTACCTTGGCTTGCAGAAGGCCTTGCACAGCTGGCTAACCCACACATCGTTCCAACAATTCCAGTCTCTAAGACTAAGGGCACGTCTTCACTACCAGCCGGACCGGCAGGTAGCAATCGATCTATTGGGGATCGACTTATCGCATCTAGTGAAGACGTGATAAAATCGATCCCTGATTGCTCTGCCGTCGACTCCGGAAATCCACCGTGGCAAGAGGCGGAAGCGGAGTCGACACTGGAGTGGCTGCGGTCGACTCGCCGCCATCCTCACAACCAGGTAAGTCGACCTAAAATACGCAACTTCAGCTACGCTATTCATGTAGCTGAAGTTGGTATCTTAGGTCAACACCCCCCCCCCCCCCCCCCCCGTAGCGTAAAGACCTAGCCTAAGGAAAAGAAACTCTTGATTCCTAGAATCAAATCAGAACATGGAGCAACAAGGGAAGTACAAATTTCCAGCTTCTTAAGAATGTTTTCTCAGAGTTCTCCCATTTCTATAGCTCTTCTCAGTTTCAGCACGTATGCCAGAAACATCTTGTTATTCTGGCTGGCAGCTGAACAGTACAGTTTCAAGTCCTCTTTCTCAGTTTATGCATTGTTTCCTTCACCCTCAAACTTCACAGAAAAAGCTCATGTGTTCAGTTATATTTGAGTTATACAAACTTTTAAACGAGGAAACTAAAACCCAAATCCGACATAGCAATATAAAATATACTTCCACCAATGCAACAACTATATACCATTACCAAAGTTACAAACCAATGAAAAATTGCTTTGCAGTGCCATTTTGTAATATTGGAAGCTGCACTGCAGAACCAGATTTCTGGAGTTTTCACAGTAACTTTTTACAGTAGATGTTAAATGTCTCCTTCTAGTCTACTTTTTCCTAATTTCTTATAAAGATGAATATACTGAATCTCTTGCTAGATGTCTGCTTAGTATTTCTCCTTGGATTTCTGGGTCTTTATTACTGGTTTCTTGAAACAGTGGCAAAGTAATTGAAACCAGTAAAAATATATAAGGCAAAACTTTTGCAATCCATCTTTCTTCTTGATTTTTTGACTTCCTTTAGTGTCTCAAGCCCCCCACTTCACTTTTACCTAACTTTTGCTGTTGCCTCTCTTTATTGTTTCCTTCATGATTTTTTTTATAATAAAGAAATATATAATATTTTGCAACAGACTAAGCCATGTTTGATATAAAATTAGTATAAATGGTCAAATACTGCAGCCTTATCCTTTAACTCCTATTGAAATCAATGGGACTACTCACTAAATAATGCTCAACTCAGCCTGAGTAAAGGTACCAGCATCTGGCCCTAACAGACAAATAATGAGGCCAACATTTTCAGAGCCCCTGAATCAATGGCCTGATTTGAACAGGAGGATTCAATAGGAGTAAAGGGTGCTCAGATCCTCTGAAATGTAGGCCACTGGTTTAGATGCCCAAATACGCATTCAAGGGTCTTATTTTAATTTCCCAAGTTTGACGGTTTTGGTCTGTATGTTCATTTCTTTATTTCAAAAGGGCAGTACTTTTTACTATCTATTTTACATAAATATTTAAGTATATAAGTAAGGTTCTTTATCTTCTTCCCTTCCTAAAAACATTAAATAGAAGATAGGGTGACCCTAAGCTCAGAGCCAATTCCTAGAGTCTTCATCAAAGAGAAAACCTGCATTTGTCATATAATTTTTAATATCATCTTCCTTCTTCTACATTTACAAGACCAGAATAAAAATCAGAGGCTATTTTACATGTCACTGATTAAAAACAGATTGTTCTGTAAATTTCTCATAAACTGAAAGGTTTCATTATCTTTAACTTATCAAACCGGTGTATTTTAAGAAGCCACAAAATTCATCATCTCCATTGGGAACAAGTCAGTTCTATAATGAGCAATAATGAATGATATCAATAATGCAGACATTTTTCAGATTAGTGACCTTTCTCATTGTGGGCATAACTTTTGCATACAATTTCAGTCCACAACAGAGATCAAAGTGAAATTGCAGCCCCACTGAAGGCAAAAGAAGTTTTGCCATTGTCTCTAGTGAGGTCAGCATTTCACCCAAAGGACGCAATCCAACTCCAATTGTCATTAATGGGAGCCTTCACATTGACTTCAGTGGGAATTAGATAGGGTTCTGATTCGCCAAGATGCACATTGAAAAGTTACATACATTTTCTAATCAGAGTTCTGTAGACCTTAATAATAATAATAATAATTTTGTCGCAGTAATCAGAAACATCTCTGCCATCAAGGTACATAGGGTGCTTGAAAGGCAGTTTGTAAAAAATCATGGCAATTTTAAATACTGCAGCATGCCCTCCAAATCATTTGGCAAAACCTTCCATTTTCTTCATTTTGTCTTGTTTTATGTATCCTCTTCTGGCATTTCTCAAGAATCAAACATTTCCTTCCCTCTAAACTAAGGAGAGGGACACCTGCAGTTCAGGTTAACTTCCGGAGAGCTATCTCACTGTTCAGATCCTCCAAATCTCGTCTTCCAGCAAAGAGAGGGAAGCAAATACCTGATAGTGCTGATTATTCACAGGTAAAAAGCAAAAACAAGCAGGGAAAATTGTTTTTAAAAATAAACATCAAGACATTCTTTATCAGAAAGAAGCAATAATGAAAGCAAGACTTTTTTTTAATTGCAATTTACATTTTTTAAAAACCTCTCCCTAGCTCTACTAATGACTTCTGAGCTGGTGTACATGGCAGTTTTTCATGAGAGTGCACATGGATGTTGTCTCTGCATTGACCTTTCAAATATACTCAGGTTGTGATGCTGCAATGTTCTTTCTAACTGCCATAACTGTAACGCGCTTTCGGATAGATAAGTTTTCCTCATTTGGGCTATGAATTTTACACTCCCTAAATCAGAGTGTAGTGTGCTGAGGATTCAAATGCTTGACCTCTGTAATTTACCAATAGATTGTAGACTTGCCAAAAAAAAACAGAAACCAGTAGTCTGCCAATGAAGAATAGATTAATAGAAAAAGAGTTTAACAACCATTGCATATGTCAATTGCTATATAAAATAATATTTCTACTGCATATATTCTTCCCTTGAGACCTGACTGTTTTTTGCATGCTTTTGTTTGCCTTTCAGAGGAAAGAATTCAGAATTAGGAAAAATAACTCTCTATAGTTAGAAAATTGAGCTTTCAGCCTTACTCAATGTTAAAGGTCTACGATCAGTGAGCTTTCTGTTTCCTTAACCACTTACTATTCTGATGAAGTAAAACTGATATTAAAGCTATGGTTCATAGGCTACGGTAAATTTTAATCTGGATTCCATGACTGAACTCTAGTAAATTCATTTTCTTATCTCTGTCGCTCAGGAACATGAATAAACCAGATACTGGACTATCTTACCATCAAGATGAACAAGTATTCCGGGTAGCAATCATTCTCTGTTACTAGAGAGTATGGAGGAATTTATTGACATACTGTTTAAAAAATCCTTCATTTTGTACATGCAGATTGTAGTATCCTGTAGAAACTCAGTTAGTCATTACAGCTGAAAAGTGATGATGAATCCCTGAAAAAATGTCTAAACAAAGCACACAAAATTATCTTACTGTTATTTAATACACCAAACATAGAAATATTTTACTCATTCACTTTTATTCAGTTTAATGAAGCATTTTTCAAGAGATGAAATTAATTGATCAAGTTTCTGTAAAAACTATTTTGTCCCCTTCTCTTTGAAAAGGGCTTTACACATGAATAAATTAACACCTACCTCATCTGTTTACCATATGTTTTTTAGAGCCAGGTTTTCAATTGCATACATATATTTCAAATTGCACACCCAAATAAGGTATTTATATTCACACACTGTGTATTTGCCTCATAAAACATATGCACATAAAAGTGTGCGCACAATTGCATATAGCAAACACTGAAAAATCTTTCCCTTAGTGTTTTGCATTAGATATGGTAACACAAAGATGCAGTGTGATTATGGGATAGAATTTTTTTTGAGCATTGCTAGTGATTCAAAAGAGTACTCCTCCTTGCACAACCTGCCGGCATAATGTCAGCAAAGACTGGGCTGCTGAAGGTGCTGTCTTGGGGATGAGATGGAAAACTGAGGTCCTGACACACTTGTGGTCATTATTTATTCCATAGCAATTTGTTAAACTCAATGTCATTCCATTAGAGTTCTTTAACTGGGAAGGGGAATGGGTCAGGACTTGTTACTGGGAGAGAGGAATGGAGTGAGTCCAGAAGCAGGGAATTAGAATGATCATGGGCTAGTCAGAGAAGCAGGAGCGTCAGTGTGAAAGCTGGTAGAAGGCAATGGCATAGTCACAGAGGGCCAGGGGATTGGCATCAGGGAGGGGATTATATGAGACACTTATTCATTTCCTGTAAGGCCATGGAATGAAAAGGCAATACATTTATAAAATGCTAAGGTTGAGCATTTAACTGGCTAATAATGAGGAAATTCAGACACTAAGTTTCTCATAGCACTTTTAGACCCAGCCACACTCATATATTACAGCATACATTTCAAAGCATAAACAACCTAAAATGTTATGTGTCGTGTGTGATGTGGCACAATTAATATTTCAGTGGAAATATTAACGTCTGAATTACCTGGCCTTTTCTGCAGTTACATTCTTAGCTTTTAGATAACTCCACAGGCATTTTTCTGCCCTACACTTTGTTATTTTTGTTCACATTAGTGTAATAGGCACTGAATCAGCAATCAAATCTTCATGAGCAGATGCCCATTGAAGTCAGGGGGGGCCCCCTCTGAGCAAAACTGTCAACTGTAGGATGGCACCTAACTGTACCTGCTTTGAACACACCAAGCCTGAGCTTGGCTGTGCATGAACAAAGTCTTCTGCTTGTCTGGACAATCACCACTTCCATCAATCGGTGTCCATCTGCATGGATGTTAGTGCAGGATCAAGACCATAGTTTGTAAAGAGATTTGGGATCCTTCTGAAATAAACATAAATTATTGTCATTATAAAACTAGTTGCCACAAGCACTGGTGCTGTTGCCAAGGAAACGGAGACATGGCCATGTCATCCCTGTGCCCAGTAATCTCCAGCTGTCAAAATAACCCCTCTGGCTCATTGGTAGCCAAGCAAATTAGAACAGTCTTCAGGATACTCTGATTTATGGTAGAGATCATTTTGTGCCAGGACTGCTTAGGAATTGTGGAGGGTGAGAAGGTGACTAAAAGCCACCTTTACACAACCTGCCTCCTCAACTCTGCTAAGAGCTCCTCAGACTGAGCTGAGGACTGAGTCTGGGTGTTCATTTATTTCTCTTCAGAGCTACCTAGGTAATGGGAAATAAAGGCTTGAGTTAAATGGAAGAGTTCCAATGTTATTCCTTTAGCATTTCCACAGCAATTTATTTTCCAACAGTTTTCGCGCGCGTATGTGTGTGTCTTAAATGTTTAACATTTCAAATGAATTCAATGCTTCTCAGTGCTGAGCAGACCTTTGGTAATCTAACTCAACCTCTTTCTTGCCCTACAAATTCCCAAGTTGCATGACTGTGGTTAAAGAAAGGGATTCCTGAAGTCTTTCTGTAAAATGGAGCAAAATTTCTTTGCAGGCAAATATTTCAAAAATCAGACAGACAGACAGACACGCTTTATACAGAAAAACAAGCAATAATGTTATAATCTTCAGAAGGGGTGTTTTAAATAAAACCCTTTCTTGCCAGCTCAGAAAGACTTTCAGTGGGAAGTCTGTGAAATTTAAATTGGAATCATCCAACCATGAGAGGATCATCTTCAAAATTCCCTTTCCCCATACTGCCAAGATTAAAAATCCCCACTGAGGAGGATATTCTTCTATGGTCTCAACAGCTAAAAACCATTCCATACAGAATCCCTCTATTTACATGAAAATCTTCCAAAGAAGCAAGCAGGAAACTCACCCCTGAAGCTATGTAAAAAAAAAATCTCTCTACTGGGAATTTTCACATTTTCAAGGGCTCACAGAAGAGCAAAACATTTATCATTCTTGCTTTGAATTTTCCCCTAAAACCAAAAAGACTGTTTCTGACATTTTACCACAAAAAAAGTGTTTATACTACAAAAAGGGTGAGCTTTTTTGAACTGGACTTAACTCAGGATTTTACGCAGTAAGGGAGATATTTTCACCAAGTTAAGTTATATTTGCTTGAATAGAAATCACACACTGTAAAATATTGCCCTGGATCAAATTTGTGCATAGTCTCACACACACAATGGATAGGTAACGTAAAGTAGATTTTCATGCAAGAATATTCAGAGAGCAAAATCTGGTAGAGCTATACAGTTCAAATAGGATTTCCTACCAATATTATTATAAATATTTAAAATGCTGACCACCCTAAAAGATTAGTTCTTTTGAAGGGTTTTCCTCCAGCCATCTGGACTCTAAGAACAGAAATTCTCTGGAGTCCATTCAAACTTGAAAATGGAAGTTTGAATCCATATAGATGGAGAGAATTGATATTTTAGTAGAGAATGAGAGTTAACACAAGGGAATGTCATCCACAATGAAAACATACAGTTAAGCACATGCATATATATTTGAAGGGTCAGGTGTGACCTGTATGAATAGTGTGCAGGCTGCTTCTGGTTCATTTTGTCAAATTTTATATCCACTGGTAGAGAACTAAAATACAAGCCAGTACCTGCCCAATCTAGTTCAAATGAACATCTCCTGTCACTTGCCCTATGTTTCTCTATGCATTTTGCATCACTTACTATTCAATAAACTTTCCTATTCAATAGAAGTCTCACACTGCTCTTCTAACAAAACAGCAAGGCTGTGTCCATGAAAACGTTTTGCTGTGGTGTGGAAAATAAAATTCCTTTTAAACTTGAAGGAGCTTCACAATGTGACTGCGTAACCCTTATTAACACTCCTGGGAGTTGCTTGTTTTTGTCCAAAGAAAAATATACCTCTTAGTTAATGCACTTTGTATTGTCACTGAAGGATCACACTGTAAAATACAAAGCCGTGAAAGCCTGTAATTTATAAGGCGATTATCAGGTGCCCATGTGGCTCTTTTCATATGTATGCATACACTTTGCCCTTCCTAATTTGTCATGTTCTGTGTTCATCCTCATAACCATCAAGCAGAGAAAACAGGGTAGAGATCCCTTGCTTTTACAGTCATGCCACAGACAGCAGGTTAAACATTTTAAGACAAAATAATATCTTGTTTGGTTTTAATTTCTTGTGGAAGGTATTTTTGCAAATGCTTTACACAATCAATCTGTAGCAGGATGGTTGGGTTCTTTAGTTGAGTCTGCCTGTCACCAAGTGTTAGAATGAAAGCTGGTTGAAAAATGGTTTATTTTCCTGTGGAAAACTGACTTTTCAGCAAAAAAATCAAACACTGAAATATTTCAATCCATAAATGGTGCTATGGGGCATTGGAGTTGTAGTTTGGGTGCCCCATCTTCCCATTTTCCTCTTCATGCTGGGGTCCCTGGTCAGCTACAGCTCCGATGATGCAACACAGTCTCCCCTCCTAATAAGAGTGGAAGGTGCATCACGAGAGTCCCATGACTGTGGTGAATGGGAGATAAAGTCCAGCTCATGAGTGTGCCAGAGAGGAGAATGGGAACACGAGACGTGAACTAAACTCCCCTGAGGCACTGCAGCAGTAAACTTCAATTGAAATGTTTCAATATTTTGTTTTTCAGCTCAAAAATAGTTCCAATGGAAAAATTTTGACCAGCTTTAGGTAGAACCCTACAAGTTGGTGCTATTGGGCTCTGGTGACTCACTGAGGCAAGTGTAAGCTTGTTGACTCACTTTGGATATCAAATAAATGGGCATGATCCTCTAGTCAAATTAATCTAGGGCCTGGCATTGAGCAGTCCAAAAAGAGGAACATTTGATACAGTGTGGAGAAGGGTCGGGCTGGAGCTGGGAATACCAGCAACTCAAGTCATCTAACCATGTAAGTTCATAGCACCCATCACTGAGCATCTCCCAAAATTATAAAATGAATACACTAATATTTTTTGCTTTCTGTCTTCTGTCCAGTCTCTCAAAATCCTTTATTAAACAGCATACATATTGGAGTAGAATATGAAGCAAAATCAGAATAGTTTATGGTTTCTACCAAGATATCTCCTTTGAGTCCAAAAATCTCATAAGTGCATGCTGAATAATAAAATAATGTATTCTTGTAAGGATAAGTCATCATTGTCTAATATTCATCATGGCAAAACTTATAGTCATGTTGTAATTAATGCTGTGGTATTACTATGGGATATTATTAAGCATCCATTATCGGTTATTATCTCTCTAAACCATCTCATAATACGTTTAAAATGGGGAAATTCAGACATGCAGGATGTTATGTAAAGACAGCTGATATAGTTTTCAAGGAAGAAAACAGAAAATTGTATTGACTTGCATAATGGTAATAAACTCTCAATGACGTTTCAAACCAGTTTGTAAGCACAGGCATCTCTAAGGTTGATGACTTTGATAAAAGTAATAGAGAGGAACAGCTTCCTTTCCTTCGTGAAAATGAAAGTACATTATCGTCTCTTCATTGCTTTGATGCACCTGACAGATACACTTGGCGTCCATCCAACATGTTTCTCAATCTTTTTGTTAATGCTACAGAAATCAAACAACCTTTTTTCTCCCATTTGTGGCAGGCTACAAGCGCAATTTGAGGTGAAAGGAATGCAATTTGCAGTACTTTATTTGTTACTTCCAGGCAAGTAATTTAACTGATGACTTTTCTTTCAAGTACAAAAAGTTAAACGTATGATACAATACAGCTGATGTACCAGCTTCTTGCTGATAATAAGATGCCAACAAAGCGAATTCTAACATCATGCTACTTGGCAACTGTGGATCAAGGAATCTGTAAAAGATCCTGTCACTGACAACGGTAGCAAAACAGTAATGGCAGCTATCTTGTAGCACGCACTTTGTTTCACCAGCTGACAGCAAACATAAGTTGCAAACTAGGAGCATGGAAGGATTACTGTGGTGACTCGTCCTACATTTTCTATCTCCAGACATCACTGCAAGCCAATGGGGGTATTAGTCATGCCTGGAAGCTTCACAGTCAAATTATTAATTATAATTATGAGACAAAGATAAATATGGTAGTAAAAATACCCAAGATAAATAGTCACTTCTAACCAATATTATGAGAAGTGATATCCTACTGTGCTTGTGACAAGACTTGTAGGTTTATGCAGGGCCTCAATCTTGGAATTAAGAAAAGCCTCCTCATGCCAGTTCTGCAGCCCATGGGAGGACGGCATGCAGTCAAGACACCATCTAATCTAAGAAGTTTTGCTACAGTTCATGGACATCTTCTGAACTTTATTAATGATCCGGAAGAAGAGTCTCCACAATAAACTACAAAAAAAAAATGTTTTTTTCAGGAAATAGGTAGGTGTTAAGAACACCAAGGAGAACAGAGAACCTAAAGGGTAGCAAATGTAGGCAACATATATAATTTCATATCAAAAAGGTTCAATCTGAAAAGATGGAAGATGAAGCATCTGAAGAAAGATCATCTGAAACACTTGTAGACACTCATTGAGGAGGAGATGCAAAAAAATGGCCGAGCAGGAATAAAGGACTCTGGATATGAAGCAAAGCATGCAGTGTGATCGAGTAGCAAAAAAAAAAAAAAAAAAAGGAAATTAGATTTTGAGTGGCATACACTGAGACATCATGTGATCTCGTTCTCTATAATGTAATTAAAATAATTCCCCCAAATTAATGGATCTTGTGATGAATCTCCACTAAAAAAGGTGGAACAGAAAAAATGTATTTCTTAAGTATTTCTAAAATGCCTAATATCTTTGTATCTAAGGCTGTCTTCACTGCAAAAAAAAGTGTGATTTTACATCGAGATAGCTAACTTGAGACAGCTAACTATATGTAAAATCCTAGTGGAGACAAGGCACAGTAGATTTTACCTCAACGTAGCTAATCAAGGTCAACCCCAGGTTGGGATAAAGGTTGTTCTCAACTAGCTACATTTCCTATTCAGATAGCTATCTCAAGTTAATTATCTCAATGTAAAAACACACTGAATTTTTTGCAGTGAACACATAGTCTTATATACTAAGGTATTCCGCACAAGCTGCTTTGAGAGCACAGGGTTCTCACATACAGAACAGTTTGCAGGATTGGGACTTTAGATGGTAAACTCTACAGGGCAGATGCTGTATCTGCTTGCTCCTGTGGGACACCTAGAACACACTAGTTCTATCATTCTTTCCCACACCCAAAAGTGCACTTGATGCATCTGTCCTGAAGAGTTTATAATCTAAGGTCCCAATCCTTCAAATTGTTCTGTATGGGGAAGCCCCGAACTCACAAAGCAGCTTGTAGGATTGGAGCCTCAGGTGTTTAAATAACTTCCCCTTCAAAAATGTGGGGCTTTTCTGTGCTATTTGCAGTAAAGGGGTACAGGATTTCAGTGCTACTTACCAGAAATTAGCCTCTTCCCCTTCTGAGAGCTGAGGAAAATTTAATCCTCAATTCAGAATTATTTCTTAGTTTAATTGGATAATATGATTTACATGTTGAGATGGTAGAAGCAATGGCTTGATCTTCTAGTTAGATTTTGGCTTTGGGGTATAACCAGCTAATTAGCGTTTGTTTTAATGATATCATGATTCTGTCTTACATTTAATTGGTTCTGAGTTTTGACACTTTATATGGGGCTATACAGTTGTGGTGAGTGGAATCTCCATGGAATTAGACAGAATAACATTTCTTGAAATCCAGTTTAAAAGTGGAACAGGCCTACACAATTTGAATTTTTACCTGGACCTTTCAATCTGCATGAAATCCAGCAGTATATTTTGCAAGTTTGATAAACTCTGCAGAGTTCTCATTAGTTCAAAAGTAGAATTAGTAACTGACTTCAAAATTATCCCACCAATTTGTTGAAAAGTAGAAATTACTCAAAAGCACCAGTCCTCATTGAGGACAACAGAATTAAATTAGATTTGGAGTTTCTATGCCAAGGTTTTGTTTGGTTTTGTGTTTGGTTGTTTTTTTTTTTTAAGTTATATTACAACAAAATATAAAAGTGAGGAAACTTTGCAAAATATCCTATTTCATGAAGATTTTCTCCAGTTCCCACCAGTCTTTCAAAACCAAAACTCTCTAACCCTTAAATAGAAGATCAAACAAGAGAGCATTCAGGCACATTCTTCAACAAAAGTAATTCATAGATGAGGGGGTTCGAATTTGGGCTTAGAGCAGAAAGCTAATCACAATCCTACCCCCGAGGAGAGCAGTGTACTAGTGATTCTGCAGTGGACAGGATCATTCAAGTCTCCTGCGTGAGCTGCAGGCCTGGCAGAAAAGCATCACAGTGGTTTTGAGTTATTATTATTAGGCAATAACATACGTAAGCATCCTTGACACATTCAGCTTGTCAATACATTTCAGTCTCAGAAGGAGTCTAAATAAAAATCTTTGCCTAGCATGTTCAGAAATGTTCTCAAAAGGCAAGGAGGAGAGGGGAGGGCAAGATTACAGAATGCAAACTGTGAGGAGCTCTTGGATTTTGAGTCAGCCAAAGCAATGAGAATCAACAGTGGCTTAATCTTCTATTTCCTTTCTGTAATGAGCCTGTCTATATGAATATAGTCCTCTTGCCGCTCAGCTGTTATCTGCCACTTCAGAAAGCAAATGCTGCTTCAAATTAGACAGTTTTCTTGCTGTTAATCTTTGTTCTGAAACCAGAGTAGTGCTCTCCTGTTGCTGTCAATCTAATAAACCAACATCTCTCAATTAGACCAAGCCTGCCCTGATTATGGTCTTGTCACTCCATTCTAAGACCTTCTTTAACTTACTAAAGCGCATCAACACACTTTGCCTCCTGCCTCCCTAACTGGAGCAGTTTTACTAAACCTTACAACACTTCTGGCTTCATTATGATCCCTTCCGCAAAGGGCTGTGAACAGTCCTGACCAGGTTAGGAACCCTTATCAGACATGTCAGCCTACAGGACCAGGATTCTGCACCCAGTCATCATGTTCATACCAGGTTCTGAATGTCTGTTCTGGCACAGTCTGTAGGATTCTCCTATGATGAGACAGAAAAGGGATACACAAAAGAGGATTCCATGGCAGAACAAGTCTGGCCATAAGCAGGCACACCACCAAATATAGGGGATGTTCAATGATCCACAGGAATGTGAAGTGCTTCACTTATCCAAGAACTTCTATGGACACAACATTTTGGGAGGTTTCAGAGTAGCAGCCATGTTAGTCTGTATCCGCAAAAATATGCCATCATGTGCCAGCTATGCCCCTCTGCCATGTACATTGGCCAAACCAGACAGTCTCTACACAAAAGAATTAATGGACACAAATCTGACATCAGGAATCATAATACTCAAAAACCAGTGGGAGAACACTTTAACCTGTGTGGTCATTCAATGACAGACCTGCGGGTGGCTGTTTTACAACATAAAAGCTTCAAAAACAGACTCCAATGAGAAACTGCTGAACTCGAATTGATATGCAAATTAGACACAATCAATTTAGGTTTGAATAAAGACTGGGAATGGCTGAGCCATTACAAACATTGAATCTATCTCCCCATGTAAGTATTCTCACACTTCTTATCAACTTGTCTGTACTGGGCTATCTTGATTATCACTTCAAAAGTTTTTTTTCTCTTACTTAATTGGCCTCTCAAAGTTGGTAAGACAACTCCCACCTGTTCATGCTCTCTGTTTGTGTGTGTACATATATCTCCTCAATATATGTTCCATTCTATGCATCTGAAGAAGTGGGATGTAGCCCACAAAAGCTTATGCTCAAATAAATTTGTTAGTCTCTAAGGTGCAACATTTTGGGAGCGGCCATTGCTCTACAGCTCTGTGGCAGAACAGGAATGTTACAATGATGTCAAGACCCCTCATTGCCCAAGTTTGGAACATCCAGTTGGATCAGCTATTCCTCCCCATCAATTACATACCTAGGAAGTACTTTACACACACACACACACACACACACACACACACACACACACACACACACACACACACACACCTAATTGATTGCCTAGTTTCAGGCCAATCTGTTTGAGTGCTGTGATGTGAGTGTGACAACTGATCAGAACCTTCCCTCAGTTAAAGGTGCCAGGTAGTAATGTGGCCGAGCAGCCTGCAAGCTATTGCAAGTGCTATCTGTTCTACAGGACTCCCCACCCTCCACCCCCTTAATACCATGCTGATGACATACTTAAAACCTAATCATACCTGCTGAAATGAATGTGCCAAAACAGGAACACATGAACACCAGTAGGAAAGGAGGCAACTAATTGAGGGCACATTTTTCATCACTAACAAGATGGGTTGCAGATGACACATTGGAACCACATGTGAGTAACACATGAAGCTTGTGGGGAACGTCAACATGTACGTAACAGGAAAATGTTTCAGCATTCAAATTATATTAGCACCCAGGGATATAGCCTGAATGCAAATGAACCCAAACCAACCATTAAGCTTAAAATGTAAACAACTGGCTGAAAAGGCATAATGTGAGAAATTTCCTTTGATGTCATCTCATTTCAAGTGCAGGCTAAAGAAGGGAAACTTTGTACATATTGATACATACACCCCTAATGGTACAGGGCAGTGCTGAACGTAGGGCAGCTATGAGTTTCTCACATGGCCACAGTGCAAACTATAGACAGAAGTAGACTGACACTGTTGCTTACCAGCATCATGATCCAGGACCTGTACATGCCTCTTAAGCAGCCACCCTAAAACTTCTCTCAAAGAAAAATTAAAAATTACTTTTAGCTGTTGAATCAATGGCGTTGTCTAATTTGGGAATTTGCCCTAATTCCAGCAAAGACCAGACACCAATGCAGCTGCACTGGTACATACTGCAAGTGTAGACATGGAAAGCCATGATTAAGCAATTGGGAACAGCGTCACTTAAACTGGCATGAAACTGAGCCATATTCCCTCAGGCAAGACCGTCCATAGAGATTGTGGTGCCCTACACAGCCCCCCTGCAGGAGGGTCTGGCCTGGGCCTCCAAGGGTGTGTGCATGTCCCAGGCCTCTGCAAGGGGTGGGCGGTGTCCCAAGCTTCCACGGGGCGGGGGGAGGGGAAGAGAGAGGGCAGGGGCTGTGCCCAAGGGCTCTGGAAGGCAGGAGCAGCCAGTGCAGGAAGGCAGCAAGGGTCGGGCCTGCACTCACGGGGCGGCAGGAAGTGAAGCAACCCGGCCTCAGCCTGCTCCGTTCTGCTCCCCCCGGCTCCCAGGCTTGAGGGAAGGGGGAGAACCTCCCCCCAGCACTCACCGGCGGTGTGGCTGGGAGCTGGCAGAGCGGAGCGGGCTGGGGCCAGGTCGCTCCACTTCCCACCGCCCGGTGAGTGCAGGGTGGGCCCGACCCCAACTCCTGCTGCAGTCCCCCAGGACACATAGCTCAGGGGATAGGGTTTGGGGCGGGGGAAGGGGTGGGAAGAGGCAGGGCGGGGGCAGAGGAAGCTTTCCTAACCCTGCTGTGCGCAGCCCACGAGGGGCCGGCTCAGCCGTCCAGAGTATCGGGCTGGCCACTGGAGCTGGATGCAGCACACAGCTGCGTAGGGCACCAGGAAATTTGGGGCAATTTGGTTCCCCAAATTTCCTGGTGCCCTACGCAGCTGTGTAGTTTGCGTATGGGTAGGGATGGCCCTGCCCTCAGGTGTAAATCCTGGTTTTCCTGGTGTACACTCAGCATTTCCAGTGATGCAGCTATCCCTGTGAGTGGTCATCGATTGCTGGAATCCAGATAAATTCCTAAAGTAGACAAGACCAATATTATTTTTCTTTTGCTCAGCTTCAGTGTGATCTGGGAATGGAACCATCAGATGTTTAACTAAGCATCTGCATCGCAGGCCATTGAAATAAAATCTTCATGTCAGCGTTATCCTTAAATTTGGATAGTGCACTAGTCTAAATGGTCGTTTTGTGAATCTACTAATTGTCCCAGGAGAAGGTTAATATTTATATAGCTTGCTGAAGCACACATGCTCAGAAACCCATTTCAAACAGAGCATCACTTCTGGACCTTAGTAAAAATAAGTGCAGTCACACAAATCTCTTGTCACAAAATAATACCCAAAGAAATAGCAAAGAGCAGATACTTATTAGAATGATCCTATACCAGGCTCCTGAGGCAGGGTTTCCCAGCAGATGGCATTTTGGCATCAAAATAAACCCACAATGGAAGCCCATATCTCAGCAGCGTTAACTTTAGCAAATGTTTGTGGAAAACCATTGTGAACAATGCCTGAGATGCACCTCAGAAAATATTGGAGTGTAACTTTTTCCCCTTTAAATTACCATTTAAAAAGGAAGTTAAAACACAGAGGGCAAAACATCATTAAACATATTATATAAGATGATTCATCAAAAATTAATAATTAATTTTAAAAATCATTTGTAACATTTAAAACTGTAAAACCTGTCTTTAGAGTGGTCTGGATCTGGTTGGTTTTTGTTTGTTTCCTCCCCATGTATGGCACTAATAGAAAAAGTTCAAAAGCTCTCCGTAACAAGACTAATTGAAAGAAAAAGCATTCAGATGATCAGAGGAGGGATGTTAAGAGGGAGAAAATTGCTGACAGTCTCACCAGGTAAGGAAGGGGCTATTTGACTGGCACTAACTGTTCCCTCTCCCACACAGAACAATTGTTCTCACTAGGAACAGAGATGCTGCAGTTAAAGATGGCCTTCCAAAGAAAGTTAGTGCTTGATAGCTGACAAACCCTTTAGTCTAGTAGAAATTTTGCACTTTGATCTATCTTAGATGTCTACATTATTTGTATGGCCCTGTTACCATAGTATTTGCGTGCCTCACAGGCTTTCATGTATTTATCCTCACACCACCTCCTCTGACGTATGGAGGTGCTATTAGCCTCATTTTACAGATGGGGCAGAGCAGCACAGAGGCTGAGGGTATGTCTACACTGCAATAAAATAAAGAACCTGCGGCACCGAGTCTCAGAGCCCTGGTCAATTGACTCACCTTGCAGGGCTACAAATTGCAGTGTGGATGTTAAGGTGTAAGTCCGGGTTCTGAGACCTTTCACCGTTGTGGCGATTTCAGACCCCATGCTCCAGCCCAAGCATCTATATTGCAATTTTTAGCCTGCACAGCCTGAGACCCAGACAGCTGACCCAGGCCAGCCACAGCTGTGCTGGGGGTCTTTCGTTGCAGTATGGGGTATGCAGACATACTCTAATTGACTTACCCAAGATCACCCAAGAAGTCTGTGGCACAGCATGGACTCAAATCCAGGCCTCTCAAGTCCTACATGACTGCTCTACATGACTGGACCATCCTTTCTCTCAAAACTTTGGTAACTTGAACATCTGAATCTAGGGAATTCAAACTCTGCTTTCTGTCTCTCAATTTCAGATATACAACTGCCAGAGTCAGAGAGTCATTCTCTCTCTTTTTTCCATGTCCCAACTAACTATTCATTGTCTTCATGAATGACTATGAAGTACCACTATGAACAACAGTGAATAGTCATCGGGCTAGGAAAAGCAAGTGAGAA
The DNA here is from genome assembly GCF_013100865.1 of Trachemys scripta elegans. NCBI lineage: Eukaryota > Metazoa > Chordata > Testudines > Emydidae > Trachemys > Trachemys scripta. The sequence continues at coordinate 58,726,264 of NC_048299.1, read as the reverse complement.
TGACTCTACAATCTGGTGGTTAGGCACTCATGTGGGAAACCCAAGCTCAAGTTCCTGCTGCAGTGACCATTTCACTAGTTATAAAAAGTGGAACAGCCCTAAGAGGAGAGATTGAGAAAACCTCAGACCGGAATATCTCGTAGATCAGTGGAAGGCACTTTCCCACAAAGTTGAAGAGCCAAGTTCACATCCCTTCTCTACTTCGGGCAAGAGGGGGAATAGAACCAGGTCTCCCACATCCTAGGAGAGTGTTTTGAGGCTGAGCTAAAGCTTATATGGAAGGCATCACCAAAACCCTTTCTACTACCACCATTTTGTGAACCCTTTGCTTGCTTTTCTCAAAATGCCTCCAAATCTAAATAAATTTTTCAGGTTGAAACAAAACATTTTGTTTCGACGTTACCAAAACCTTTAGATTTTTTCAGTTCAGTTGAAACTGTTTGACTAACTCAACACGCATTCGTACATAGTTTCTGTCAACCTGAAACTTCATTTTTCAGTTAATAAACATGGATCTTTGTCTTCGGTATTTACCAAAAAACTCCAAAAAATTCTTGGGCTTTGAAAAAAACATATTTGGCTTCCGTAGATTGTCACCTGAATTTTGGCTTTTGCAGGACCCAGCTTCCCCCTTGCAGAGTTCCTGCCAGACTGCAGCGTGTCCCTGCCCACTCCCTCTGCACAGTGAGAGCGCGAGATGGGCAGGGAGCAGGGGCCTGGCCACTGAGACCATCAGACCGCTGCAGCAACAGGCCCACAAGGAGTGGAAGGATTTCTCAACTGTCCTCTTCGCCATCACCCACCCTGGAGTTACCTAGCACCCTTCTTCTCCACTCATTGCCCTGCATTTTTGGTGGTTAGTGATTTTTTAAAAAAATTTTGGAACACTAAAATTCCTGGGAAATTTTAAATTAAGTAAAAGCAAAAAACAAACGGCCTTACAAATAAATTATTCATCCGAAAGATTTCTCCCAGCTCTAGTGGTGACATGTTCCTGTGTTTTGCTTTGAGCCCTTCTTATTTTTTACATCTATCCCAAAAGGAGGACAGCTGTTAAACTTCATTGAAACTGGTGAGTGTAACCCAACCCCTAACAGCAAACATGGCACAGAATCAAAGAGCCCAGGGGAAATTACATTCATCTTAATCTCTATGATGGGGAGTCCACCCCACATAAAACCTGGAGAGTTAAACTAAAACAATAAACTTTATAGGCTGCACCTGGAGGGAAGCCAGGGACTGGAGGCAGCCTAATGGCTGATGAAGCCCAGCTGCGGGAGAGGGGGGTGGGAAGGCTGGACTAGGTATAAAGAGTGGAAGTTGATGGTAAGAGGGGGGCAGGGAGGAGTTCTCTGGTCACTCCCTAGAGAGGAGGGTTGTCAGCTAGGTACAAGGAGGAGGTTGGGGGGGGTGGGGCAATGAGCCCTGGGATCCTGCCTTGGACTAGAGACTCTGGCAAAAACCTCAGAGGGGGTGAAGTAGCCACAGGGAACAGAGGAAGCTCCACTGGTAACCTGGGGATGGGCCAGAAGATGGAGGGAAAGGCAGTTACTTTCCAGAGAAGTAGGAAAGAAACCAGCAAAACAGCAACAAGGTTGGAGCTCAAGCAGACAATGTTTGCTGGGCATAGAGTCCCTGGGCTGAAACTTAGAGTAGTGGGCAGGCCTGAGTTCCCCTACCAGCGACTGGGAAAGTGGCACAGACTGGGCAGTAGATCAGAAGACTGCCTGGCTGGGACAATCTGTCCAGTGGAATTTGATACTCTGAAATCAAGGACTATAGTGACCTGACCGGAGGACCGCATCACAAAGAGGGAGAAACCTGAGTCCACAGAGAGAGACCACAGGACAATCAACTGAGGGTGTGGGCATCAGACCAGTCAAGAGCTAATACCCATCACAATTTTCAAAAATAATATATGTAAAACAATATTTTAATAAAAAGAGGCAGGAATGATTGTCCCTTTGAAAACTGAACAAAATCAGCCTTTGTGGCTGAAATCACAAAAATACATTATTCAGTTTAAAATATAATGTCTCAAGAAAGGTAAACCTAATTTTAAACAAGTTTCACAAAAAGCCATGAGGTGGTTTTTTTGCTTCTTTTATTTGATTATTGACACAAAATTCACTAACTTACAACTCTCTTGATGAATCACTGAGAGTGGGCTAGGCAGGTTGCCACTGTACGTTTTTCTGCTTCTTCAAACACATGCTGTGTTCTGACAAACAACATTTCACTTGACTCATCAAACAGTCATATATCGGAAATAGATTTACCCGCGGTTCCTGGACAGCAAGTTCCTTGTCATTTAGGCCAACAAATTTGGGTCCCATTGACTTCAGTGGGAATTGTGGGTGGTCAGCACTCCTGAACAATCAGGTTATAAATCTATTAACCCATTTTCTGTTAGAATTACACTCAAAAAGCATTAATTATAGAGGTGGTTATTATTGTGGGGTGTCTGTAACATGCCTGTTAACTATATTAGCATCCAACAGCCATACACAGTGTATCAATCCCATCTATACAGATTTAGCTGACAAGATATTTGACATGCCCCTCACAATACCGTATATGCTAAAAGCACTTCAGAAAAACTACATCAGAGAAAGGGTTTAAGGTAAGACCATTTGGGGGGAAATGGCCACTTGAACATTCATCAAGCCAGCTGTCATAAACATATAAAGTACAGGATGGAAATGTACAAACAATTTTATAGAAAAGGTCAGCGAGACAACCAACAGCTCTGGGCTAGTAGTGACCGCAGCAATGCAAAGATCATTTACCAGTGATAAATCAGAGGTTTTGTAATTCCCAGCCCCTGTTCACTGGCCTTTCATACAGTTTAAAATGAAAGCAGGTGCTTCAGCATGAATAAAAACTAATAAACTAGAACCAAATACCATAGAAATACAACAGAACACATTCCAACCCTGGAATTAGTACAGTATTGATAATCCTTCCACTACTTAATAAAGAAATAAGGGTGAAATCCTGGCCCTTTTGAAGTCAATGGTAGAACTCCCATTGACTTCAGTGGGGCTAGAATTTCACTCTAACCATTTACCTGTCGCTTCCTAAAAAATACACAGTGACTAGCTGTTTTCTCTGCTATTGCCAGATGGTTTGACAGGACAGGGACATAATCCATTTGGGACCTAATGCAATCAATGGGAGTTGAGGGTGCTCAGCACTTTGTACAACTGGGTATTAAATCCTCCTGGGTTCCTTGCCCAGACTGAAAGGTGTTTTTGTTTGGGATTGATTGGTTGGTTGGGTTGGGTTTTTAATTCTCCCAAAGGTATGTGCTCAGTCCGAATTCAATTTCGGTGGGAAAGATACAGTATTTATTGGAAAAGATCTCCCCTATCTAGCGTACTACCATATTGCATCCAAACACCTCCACTCGGAAACTGTATGAATGCAGCTATTCTGGGAGCAGGTAGCTTTCCAGAAACTGACTGGTAACAATTTAGCAGTCTTTGCCACATCATAGTTGCCAAATACATTAAGTTGTAAGGACACAAACAGTCATAACTTGACTGAGAAAACTGAGGACAAGATAATGCTAACCAGGCAATAATAACATAGAAGAATATAAATTATGTACTTTCTTATAGTTCATTAATTAGCTGTGTCAGGGGTTCTAAGTTAATATGTTATGACATATGTTACAATAGTGAGGCCTGTTAGTGCTATTTATGAACCAAAAGGCTTAAAGATAAAATCAGATTTCTCCCATATATTTATAGAAACAAATTGCCCGTATGTTACTGTTCAAATAAACTCCTCAGCAAAAGAACCTACCCAAAGGTGAATAAATTTAGAGTGTCTGATGGCAAAACAATAGTCTACTTTGCCATTTATACATGTAACCCTTCTGCCCATCTGAGTTGGCAGCAACAAGGGCCGGGTTCAGTATCTAGGGGTTCCGTTTCAATAACACAATGCAAAACCGGCTCGAGCCCCCACCCAGTGACCTGGGACAATTACATACCATCCCCCCTGGCGCCTCTAAGAGGCAATACTTCCCCTCTCGCAAGCACGGAGTCTGAGTGTAGCAAAATCCTTTTAATAAAGGAGGGAAACAATGCGGCATTATGTTGGGAAAACACCACAAACAGGATTCATAACACAAACCATGAGCAAAAGACACACCCGCCCCCAAGTAAGTTTGGCAGTATCCTTTTTCCCTCAGGGTCTTAAGTCCAGCAACCTAAAAAATCACCCAAAGTCCCAAAAGTCCAACTACTCAAAAGTCTTTGTCCCTGGTCAGTGCAGCCCCAGAGTTCAAAAAATTATCTGCAGAGTTTTACCTCCCTGCCCCGGGGAGGGCGCAGCGGTGTTAAGGGGCACGTTATGTGGTCCGAGGCTGACTGCCCCGCCTCTCCATGGGGTTCTCCTGCAGCCTTCACCGTGAGCCACTCCACCAGCCACGCCGCTCCACCAGCTGTCCCGTGAGTGGCTCCAGCCATTCCACGAACTGCTCCGCTCCACCAGCTTTCCCACAAACTGCTCCTCTCCACCAGCTGCTCAGCAACATATCTCCAGGCCTCCCCATAGCACTCAGTGATTTCAGCTCTTTAGTGATTTCACTTTGTAGTTGGGGAACCTCAGTGCTGATGAACCATTGGCCCAAAGTGAATTCAGTTCAGCAGCCTGTAACTAGACTCCTAATGGAATTAAAATTAGCGCTGATATTCCACAGTAGAGAGAGGAGGAGGAGAAGGAGGAGGTGCAATTGGTATTTCAGGCCCTCAAAAGGGACCCAATACCATCAGGTACAAATACCTGTCCCCAGTCTCTCTCAATTCACTGGGTTTTGGAACCCATGTCCCTTGTCTAGCGAGTGCTACTTAGTTGATGGCGAGTTCCTCTGTCATAAAACAGTTTCATTGTCCTTGATTCATATAATCAGGGTAACAACACTTTAGTCTTCCTGCCCCAATAACAGAGAAACTGGGGATCCCACAGCAGCCAAAGTGACAATTCACAACCAGATGTCAGTGTAGAGCTCATCCTGACTCTGCTTACATACATGATACATTTAGGTGGGAGTATATTCTCCCAGCTGTAAATTTATAATCCTGTATTCACTTATAATGAATACTATTAATTTAAAATCTGAATCCATAAGAGTCTCTCACAGCTCTGGTTATAAAGAAATTATATCATTTTCATGGAGGTAGCAAGATTTATTTATGAGAAGAGTCATATTAAGATGCTGTTTTAAGGAGCGATTGTAACATTTACTGAAGAATTTCATAGATTTTAAGGCCAGAAGGGACCATTACAACCATCTAGCCTGAAATCCTGTATAACACAGGCTAGAGAAATTCACTGAGTGGTCCCTGCATCAAGCCCATCACTTTTGGTTGAGCTAGAGCACAGATTTTAGAAAGACATCCGGTCTTGATTTAAAGTCTTCAAGCAATGGAGAATCCACCATGTCCCTAGGTAAGGTGTTCCAATGGTTAATTACCCACCCTATTAAAAATGTACACCTTATAAAGAATTACTCCTTTATATAGTGGTGGCAAACAACAATTGTGGTTCAGGAAATCTTTGGGTCCTGAGCAGAAAGCTAGATGGACCCAAACCAAAATCCTGGATCCAAATACCCATAAGTTTAAACAGTTTACACCTAAACTTCATATATGGCAACTAGCCTTTCAATGGCCTGAACCAAAATCCTGGATCCAAGTTCCTTGGAACTTTGAAAAAGTTGGATCAGAACTTCATGACCTGGGCCCATCTACAGTCCTGAGCTCCACCACTTTAAGAACCATGTCACAAAGAAATCTAGGAGGAGAGGACAGATTATATGGGTTGGTGAATCAGCAATGATAGGAAGGAGGAAAGAAAATATAAAACACATACATGACATCTTAATGGAGTTTCAGTAAAAACTTTAGAAAATTATTGACAATATAGTGAAAGCAATTCAAGGACTTTTTTATGATTAAGAAGGATTTTCTGATGGGCGTGCAGTGCTGGGTACAGGAAATGTAATTATTATGGCTGCATGACCTGACACTGAAAATTTGGATGTTAAATTTTGCGAATTACAAACATTTGTTATCAGCATCCTGAGTAAATCCCCTTTTGCTGTCACATGGCAATGGAACACTAAGCTCCATGCTTTTAAATTATTCTGCTCCAGCGGATAGAATTTGGTGGGCTACTACAGTAGTTGAGGGTTTTCTAAATGCAAGAGCTATAGCATATTTTGAATACTTATACTGAATGATGTATAAATTCAGAGTTATTTCTATTCAGGCTCAGTGGGGATGAGAAAGAAAAGGGGATATTCCTGTAGAGAGCAGATCCTCTTAAGGCAGGGGTCAGCAACTTTCTACATGCAGTCCATCATGGAATGCCACAAGACATTTTGTTTACGCTGACCATCCGCAGGCACGGCCCCCCGCAGCTCCCAGTAGCCAGGAACAGCAAACCACGGCCACTGGGAGCTGCAGGGGGCCATGCCTGTGAATGGTCAATATAAACAAAACGTCTCATGGCCTGCCAGCAGATTACCCTGATGGGCTGCGTGCCGAAGGTTGCTGACCCCTGTCTTACGGTAACAAAGCAATGCCTGAAATAAACACACATTGATTGTGCAATGGTATGATAGGAATCATGAACGACATTACAACATGAGCTGACCAGGAAACTGAATTTCCATTCCACAGGAAATCCCAACAATTTGGGAGGGGGGGAGAGGAATTGGCCCGCATTAGAACAAAAGTCTAAATTTCCCATAAAATGAAAATTCAAAAAACATTCAGTTTGGGACCATCAAAATGTTTCATTTCAATACTGTCACTTTGATACATTTCATGTAGAGTTTTATATTAAATATTATATAAACACAATATTTAATATAATATAAATATTGAAACCAAATTAACCAAAATGACACTGTCGAAACTAAATGTTTAGGCTTCTTCCCTTGGAATAGTGTTAGTGAAATCGACACATTCCCACGAAACATTTCAATTTTGACTAAACTGCAGTTTTCAATGGCAAATTGTTCCATCAAAAAAATGTCAAGATGCTCTAATTACAGCTATTCTTATCTTAAGGCAGAAGTTGAGATCTGGAAATAATTCTGCTCATTCAGGGCAAATAGAACCTGCTTAAATTTCTGACAGGTGTGGAAAAAGGCTCGGGAAAAAAATTTTCTGCTCACACCTAACACTTCAAATTTGGTTATCTGAAAAGAAAACACAGTTGTTCTAATTTGGAGGCTATGGTCTCATTCTCTTGAAAATTTAAATGAAATATTGCTGCTGCTGCAATTGTCTAAAGGCATTTTTCTCTGCACTGGGTTTTCGACTATAATGCCAGCATTTTTCCTTTCTATTTTCCCCTCTCTCCCTCTTTCTCTCTCTCATAATTTTATTATTACTTTTGGATTACTCACTTTAACATACATTAAAATGTCATTCTCCTCTCCATTTGAGACTGAGAGTCAGAACTGAGATTATATATCATTTATTTTGAATTCAAGTATAAAATTTAATACTTAACTCATTTTGTTGATATACTGGACAGTGTCCAACTGATCTGAAATGTAGATCTGATCATATAGAATAGCACCAATCTGGTCCTCTATCAATGCTGTCTTCCACTACTGTTCAGTGCTCACTATGACTATGGCACTCTGAGGCCATGTCTACACTACTGGCATTGCTGTGATTGATGCAGCAGTGTTGATTTAGCTGGTCTGGTGAAGACATACTAAGGGCACGTCTTCACTACCCGCCAGATTGGCGGGTAGCAATCGATCTATTGGGGATCGACTTATCGCGTCTAGTGAAGACGCGATAAAATCGATCGCTGATCGCTCTGCCGTCGACTCCGGAAATCAACCGCGGCAAGGGGTGGCAGCGGAGTTGACGGCGGCGCAGCAGCGGTCGACTTGCCGCCGTCCTCACAGCCAGGTAAGTCAACCTAAAATACACAACTTCAGCTACGCTATTCACGTACCTGAAGTTGCGTATCTTAGGTCGACCCCGCGCTGTAGTGTAGACCTAGCCTAAGTTGATGGGAGAGCACTCTCCCATCAACATCTGTACTCCACCTCCCCAAGAGGCAGAAGCTATGTCAGTGGGAGAGTGTCTCCCATCAACATAGCACAGTGTAGATACAGTTATAAATTGACCTAAGTTATGTCGACTTCAGTTATGTCAGTTACGTAACTGAAGTAGTGCAACTTAGATCAACTTACAGCGTTAGTGTAGACCAGCTCTCTGAGCATCACAGCTAAATGCAAGGCGGAGCAGATTGTTTAGCATAAGTAGTTAGCACATATTCTGAGAGACCATTCAAGGTAGAGTGGCCTGTTAACACCTGTACAGTTATAGGACAAAAAAAAAAAAGGGGGGGGTTAGTGGAATACATATTGCTGTAATAAACCATAAATCCAGTGTCTCTGTTCAGTCCATGATTTTTAGGCTATGTCTACACTACACAGCTTTTAGCGACATGGTTGTGTTGCTACAGCAATGCCGCTAAAAGTCGTGCAGTGTAGCTGCTGTTTGTCAGCTCTCTGCCGACAAAATCTTCCACCCCCAACAAGCAGCGTTTGCGTTGTTGGCAGGAGAGCGCTCCTGCCAACAATGCGCTGTTCACACTGGCACTTGTCACAGCAAAACTTTTGCCTTTTGGGGTGGGGGGAGGGTTTAACACCTCTGAAAGACAAAAGTTTTGTCGTTCAATTGCCAGTGTCGACATAGCCTTAGTGTCTAGCAGAGTTACGAATTTAAGCTCCCAGGCTTGTCTTTTGAAAGTGTTGTGCAGGTTTCCTTTGCTCTGGAAGATGTGCTTTGGTTCAAACAGGAATTAATTCAGGGAAGTTCTATGGCCTGTATTACACAGGAGAACAGACTCACTAGATGATCACAATGATCTCTTTTGGCTTCAAAATCTATGAATACTTCAGAGGCCTATGTGTCCACCATAAATTGTGGTGGGCAGGAATCTCTCACTCTCTCACACACACTCTAATCACCACAGTATTACAACTGGTGCCATTGGTGACAGTGTGAGACAGGCCCTCTGTTGGCCATGGAGAAGGAAGCACTTTTCACCTGTAGAGATGATCCTTCCCATCCCAGTATTGAGAATCCTAGTTGGGGCAGTGAAAGAAGATTGAGCTGCTGTGGTTGACCTTGTACCTCTCTTCTTGATGATGTGAGGATTTCATTGTCTAAAGAGTTTTAATTCAAAACTTTCATATGCACTAAATTCATTTTAAAACCCAAACTGTTAACAAAGGGTACAAAACACTGATTTTACATAACTGAAATGGAAGAGTCATGTGATGTAGCTTTCATTTTATTGATGGAACAACAAGAGATCAGCCTGCTATTAGAAAGGGCAGAACAGGGTCCATGGCAAAGTCAATATTTCTGGAAAATTAATGTAAATGCTGCCATAAATTTGCAGTAATCGTCTCAACCTAAATTTATTTAAAAATATGCAAATTACATAGTAAACATGCCTGAGCAAGCTTCATTGGTGAACAATCAAGATTAATTCCACTGAAGTCAATGGAATTACTCCCGATTTACACCACTGTAGCAGACCAGAATTTGACTCATGTCCTTTCTGTCTTAACAGCCTGCATCTTCCACGGATTTAACAACTTTTCAGAGATTTGAATTACATACAGAAAAGGTGTGATCTGTTTGCCCTCAATGAAGGAGCACACTCACCTGCAAAATGGAACTTCATTTGTTCTTATGAATCAAGACGTCAGAAGGAGAAAATCAGGTCTGAGCAATTATCTTCAGACAAAATGGCAACAGCAAAGCTGAAATGATTAACCATAAATGAGTCAATTAAGTCTAACCTTTGTTACACTCTCAAGTCAATGGTTCAAACAGTATGCCAGGAGATATTTGGGTCCTACAGATGTCCTTTAAAGAGCCAATTATCTGGAAATAAATGATTTTTTCCAATTACAATATACCATTCTCTCAAAAAGTGTAGGGAGGACAGGTAGGTCTGTCTGTCAGAGTGTGTGTCTGTCTTGGAATGGCTCACATGCAGCTTTCCCTTATAATTGAAGCACTCTAGCCATTCAACAGAAGAAAATTATTTCTTTCAGCAGACGGTCTTTGGATTTAATAGTTTTGCCTCAATCAGGGAATGGTAGGGCATGTTTTCTTGGATGCTGCGTTGACATATGAGTAGGTTTTTAAATGGTGTGACAAAATTATCAAAGTAAAACAAAGACCAGAAAGAGGCCACACAGCAAGCCATGTACAATAAATGCTCTCATTCTTTTGTCTTACAAAAAGAGCCATGGGATGAAAAGAAACAAAACTCCATGATGCTTTGGTTATTAAAACCTGGCATTAAAAGTGATGTCATATTTCTAAGGAATAGGTGATTTCCAGGTGTATTATCAGCAGGGCTTCAATGCTCTGCTTTTAACAGTTTGGAGTTTTTTAAGTTAAATTAAAAGCTTGTGATATTTTTAAAGGAGTGATTAATAAGTCCTGCTATAGCAAACTCTGCAGCTGGACTGAGTTTTCTGGTCCAGTACCAGAAGGATTACTCAAGATGTACCAGGTCCAAATACAGGGTTTGTCTGGCGTTTATTTCTCCTCAGCTATATTCACTGAAAGTTTGGTGTTCTGAGAGTCAATTAAATGAACGCAATAATGAAGGATCATTAGCTAATAAAACATCCAGAGCCACAGTTATAGTCCTGGAAGAGCATCGTACAGTGCTGGTGCACGGCACGATGTTGAGGAAACGAGGATACCTGTCAGACTAGCAATAGGGGACTAAGACCCCCTGAAATGAGGTACACAATGAAAGACCACCTTTTCCTGCTGTTATATCTCCCAGCTTGCCTTCCCATTCCCTGTCAGTCATTCCATTGTCCCCTCATATTCTTTTCCTTTGCCTCCCCGTCACTCCACTGTCTAGTCCTCCCAACCTGCCCCCCCCACCCCCCACCCCATTGTGCAGCCATCCAACTTTTCCTCCACCTCCTTCACATGCCAGCTTTTTCAGCAGGCTGTCAAGCAAAGTAGGTCCAGTCTCATTGTGGTGGCAAGAAAATACAGCCAAGCACCTCCAGCTGGAATATAAAAGGGCACCAGATAGTGAGCTGATTAGAAGCAATCATCAAACAAGAGAGGATGGATAAGAAAGCTCACACTGCAATCCCTGCCAATGTGGAGTATTGGAGACAAGCAGATTCACTAAGGGACATCCCTTTGGGGGTGGCCTGAAACAGGCTTCAGGAGGCTATGACCACCTATACTATCTTTATGACTAAATGAGAGGATGTCACTTTTTTCTGTGAATAAAGATACAACTCTAGTGCCTAGCCTGGCAAGCCCCAAGAGAAGTCCCCACTGAATTAATGGGACTGTTCACAGTAGTAGGCACAACACCTGGCCTTTGTTCATCGACAGGTGGATTGGAGATCGAAGGATAACTGAGTGTAGATTGTATCCAAATGGTGAAAGATCTATAATCTTATCTATTTTAGGGTATTCTGTAGCACTCATCCCTGTAGTACCTAAGCACTTTGGTGTAACTCATGAAACCACCTGTGTTTTGGACCATTCCTACAGTACATTGTTCTGAAGGGATATATTAACCATGTTCACTCTCCATCACTTCGCTTCTTCTGCTTATGCACGGAGATGGGCTTGTCCAGGTCTGACCCCAATGAGCCACAAGTCTAACAATACCAGACGAGCAGAAGTTCCCAGGTAAGGATCGACATGGAAAATTAAGCTGTTTGGGGTTTGGAGATTATGTACAAGAATCTCATTACTAATCTATGCTCCCACTCTTGTGTTTTTTCCTCTTCACTGATCAATGAGAGATGGAAGGAGAAGTGGTTCTGGATTTGGGGTAGAACACACAAAACAGAACACTGCTTCAGAATCAGTCTCAAGATTCTGATTACTCTGACCCATCCATGGTCAGCTGCGTTCTGTTGCACTATACATTGGCCTTTAATGTTTCAGGTACATTTCTAATGAGTCAGATGCTTAATGCGTGTGTGTGGTTTTTAATAGAAATAAATCTTTTTTTTAAATATTTAATACAGCACTATTACAAATTCTAATGCACAGGCCATTACTTCAGCTGTACGTGAATTGACGTTGCTCTTTTGGGTGATTACTCTATGTTATCAGAACTCCCCTAATGAGTAAGAGGTTTGTAATGGTTACCAGCCGTGCATTACCCTATATTTAATGGTTTCAACTGTTTATATATCTGATTTGACATAGTCATATAGCCTGTTAACATGCAATTTCCTCCCCAAGAAAAACCTCTCTCCAAAATGACCCTCTGTTCTTTTCATGAATCCTAACACAAAAAATGTACTGGGTTCTTCAACAATATTAACCTCCTCTGTTATTAACTTCCCACTCAGTCACTTAATGCATGCCCCACTGACACTGTACCTGGCAGCTTGTTTCTTACATGTTTAAACAAAGTCTTACCAATTCATCGCTGTTCCCACTGTTATTTTTTCCATTTCATTTACTGCTTAGCTCTTTTCCATTTGGTTTTTCAACCTGCCTTCTCCCTGTATGTGCCTGGTAATTTTCATACATCTCAAGCTGCCTCCTTTTCGTTAATCACTAAAGCCTCAATTCTGCAACTGGCTACACGCAGGTTCAGTCCTGATGAGTCAGCTGCAGGATTGTGGTCTATGGATCTGCTCTTATTAATGCCAATAGGTGTTTTCCCATTGATTTAAAATGGGGGGCCAACTGACCCTCTGAGGGTCAAAACCTATGCTCTTATTCAGTGCTTTTGAAGTCAAGGAGAGTTTTCCCTCTAGGAATTGACCTTTAATTAATTTCCTTAATTTATCCACATGGAATTAAAAAACATTAAAATGATTTACAAGTAATGTTGGGCAAATCTCAAGAGGCTACATGGTTCTGGTTGGAAAAGCACTCAAAAGCATGGATCTCAGAACTATAACTGAATTGTTAGAACCACATTGGGCTAGATATCTTAACAGACTTCCTGGTACTATTTTGGCCACAGATATCACAAGAAAGAATTTCTTGCGGTATTTAGGTCCTTCCACACCCATCAAGAACTAGGAGAAGTAAGGGTGGGCAAAAACAGAAAATGGTTTCAGCTTTAGTTTAGGATGAAAACTGAGCTTGATTCTTATTTTATCCAAAACTGGCTACCCATTCTCACCCAGTGTCTTTGGAGCACACATACGGTGGAATTCTGGCCCTGCTGAAGTCAATGAAAAGACTTATTTACTTCAGTGGGGCCAGGATTTCATCCATAGGGCTTTCTTTGTGCAGTCTCCATTTTGAGACTCTTTTCTTTCCTTCCCTAGGCTTTCCAAGGTTCTGCATTCTGTTTAGTTTTACTTCGTATACCCCATAATTTATGACTCTTTCCTATTCCAAAGACTAAGCTTTTCATCCTCTCTGTGTCTTTTTTATTATTAAGACACTGATCACTGCTTCCTGAATTCACGCCTGCCTACAGCACATGCCTTCAATTATATCCTCTGTATTATTCAGTACTAAGTCCAATATTGTTCCATTTCTTGTTACGTAAGTCAGACATTGGCTTTAGAAATCTTCCCTTCTACTAGATCTAAGTCTGTTGGTTTTGCCATATTTCAACCTGTATCTGAGCAGTTTAAATCTTCCTTAAATGCCACTCTGCCATTTTTAGAGACTATTTTAATTGTTAAAAACTAGAGCGTTCCATTACTCTTAGATTAGCTGACCCTTCATGCGAGTTCTTATTCCTAAATTTATAGTGACGGCAGCTGAGAAGTGCAATGCTTTCTGCCAGGTTCTGCAGATCTCCCACCACAGGACACAATCTTGTCAAGCAGATTTTCCTGGACTGGCTCAGGCTCTGGAGGGAATTTCATTTGTCAGCCACCCTTGAAACATCACCAGCTTGAATGCATATTGGCTCCTGCAAACCCATTTTCTCTCAGATTCTCCTCTCTTTCAGGGACTGACAAGACGTCTGTCTCAAAAAAGGTCATTTCATCTCCTTAACACCATTTCCCATCTCTTCTAAACAACTGACCTCCTTTCCTATTAATCCCCCAGGTGTTACATACACCTTCCAGACAAGTATGAAAGATGAGACTATCGACCACACTATATGTTTCTCCAGTTTTATCTGTTTTTCCTCATCTTTTGTAGACAGACACCAGATTAATTCTGTTTGAAGCATACAATCCTTCTCATTGTTTAACTCAGTATCGCTGCTGTGGCATGTTGCTCTTTCATGCCTCATTTACCTATATTTGTATGCTGTTTCATTCCCATTTTTTGTTTTCTCTATATCTGGCCACCACCAGCCCAAATTCAAGTTCTTTCTCGTAGGTCTGGGGGATTTTCTGTCCACAAAAAATACTAGTTGCTCCCAGCGTCTGCTGACCAAGGAGGACAGAGGCTGAGATACAAAGTCTGATTCATCATGTTATAAAATCACAGGTCTATCCTTATCACCCTAGTTTATACATGGTACTTACAAGCTATTCTCCTTTCATCAGCATCATGGGCCTTAGCTGGTGCCCACCAAAGCCAATTGCAAAAATTCCTATTGGTTTAAATGCGAAGAGACTCAGGCAAAAGTCTGCCTGCGGGAGTGTGTTTGCAGCAACTGGACTACAATATTCCAGCAGCGAGATGAATGCTTGGTATTACTAAAGACTTCTGAAAAGGGAGCAGTCACTAGTGAATACCCACAGAATTCAGATTTACATGCTTATTAGAGACCCCCATCTTCAGTACACAAAGACACAAGAGAGAGAAAACAGCTAACAGGAACCCATACATCTTTACACTTTCATTAGAATTATGATAGATAGATGTGAAAATTAGAAACAGCTAAAGAAAATTCTTGGCACATAAAATTATATTTTGGAATTATAATCAACTTGCATGATCAGAAGCAGATCACTATCCCCAATTACATTAAAATCCAGATTGTTTGTACTGTCATTGTAAATACTATACTCAGAGGACCAGTTTCTATTCAGCTCCTACTTGTATTTTTCTTTTTTAACATAATAGCTGGGGCTAAGAGCACAATGATGGGGAACTGAACTAAGCCACCCCCCCACACACACACTCACTTTTCCATCCTGCCTCTCACTCCCCTATACCCAACAAAATAAAACAATTTGTCCTTGAAATAAAGGTTTAATAACACACATGAATAAACTAGTGAACACCACATAGTATTTGTGCAATTATATGACAGAACCCATCACTCTGGTAACTAGTTACAATATAATGGATATTCCTTAAAGCTGACCTGCAAAGGAAAAATAGGGATTGCACACTGTTTTTATTTCTTCATGTCTTATAAAGAAGGCCTGGAGGTTTTATGCTTTATTTTATAAAAGACTTTTTTCTTGCTTGTCATTTACCTTGGAAATGTCGAGTCTTTTCTCTCTGTTTCTTGTGAAAGACCCAAAGAAATACATCGGGAGCTTTCACAGCAGTTAGTGGAAGGGATAGAGGTTCTCAATCTTTAACAACATGATTCTTTCTTCCAACTGTTTGCCAGGCATTTAAGTTAATAGGTATTATCACAATGAACAGTCTGAACTAAAATATCATTTCCTCTCTCAGTTAATCAGATGCATTTGCCTGCAACATCATAATCCTACTAGTTCTCCAGTCATCCATACAGTGTTCCAGAAAAAACAGGTTAGACAGGATACAAATGGCCTGCAGTTATGTCACCCTATAGCTGTTTTTAAGCAAGAATATTTATTCTTAAGGCAAAAGCACTATAGAGAAAACATAATAAAAGATCATAAGATGAATGATAAAAGAACCTACATGCATGTTAAAAAGCTTACCAGAGGTCACCCCAACCCCAGCCTTGGGCTCTGGTAGGTGTCACTCTTTCAAAACCCACTACTGGGCTTTCCCCGGGGTTACAAGTTTAGAAGAGAAACAACCAGGCCTTCATATCTTGGGCCTTTGATCTTGATCTCATGTAATAGGTGATTAGCAGACAATGACCCACTCCTCCGGGTGTAGCTTCAAAAGGCTTGTTTTTTTGCATACTGGGAGGTGGGGAATTTGCATTCATCTCCATGCGTGCCAACTGGCAAAGGGTTCACTCCCGTCTCAGACCTGACAAACTCACTATACCTAATATACTGCTTTTATGATATTTATCCATAAACTGTAGCATTTGACATATCTACTGAAGGCTTGTAAATTATCAATATTCATAATCATTGTAAAATGTGTGTACGGATTGCATTTAAGGAATAATGTAACTATATTAAAATTATGCCTTAGGGTCTTGGGGTGAAAGTGAGTCACTGGAGAATCACATGCCTGGGTGCTGGCCTATTTAAGCAGGAAGGAGTGGTCTCCCCTCCCTGGCTAGCTGATTACATAATGTATTACTCAACTGTCCACTGTAGCATAAAGCCAGAGAAGTCAATGGAAAACTATCAAAGACTATAAACACTGAAACTACTTAGAAGTGAAAAGGAAGGATATGACAGCAAAGGGATCACCCTGTCTGTAAATAAAGTTAAAAGACTGATTCAATACGTAATGGAGCTTGGGGCACCCAGGACTGAGAGTCACCTTGTTAACCCGCAGCTTCCAGCAAGAGGAAGACTTGCTTGTGCTTAACTGGGCGTCCACTCCTTGACACTACCAGCCTGTAAGCCACCAAGCACTCTCTTGTAGGCTCAGCCAGCCCTTACCTTGCCATGCAAGTTAACAATAGGTACACCCATCCCCGAGCCCCTTTGAAGCGTTCCTCTGTAGTGTCCAGCCCCTTTGCCACTGAACACTCACACAAACACCAGGTCTGCTATTCCAAGGCTACAGTGTACACACAAGCTTGTATGATTCAACTCAGGATCAGCCCTTAACTTAATACCACAGCACTGAGATAGATTTATAGTGAAAACAACAATACGTTTATCATCAAAGACAGAGTGAGTAAGGATAATGGAAACACAAAGATTGAATATAAAACAAAATTATAACATGCTTTCTAGAGCCTAAACTTAACAGGCTAGCCACCCGTCTAAAGAAGTCTCATCTCACCCAATACCTTTTGCAGCATCTGCAATCCAGGCTGGTTGAGATCCCATTTTCATTAATGTAAATTCACTGCCATTTACTTCGCAGGTGCAGGATGATGGGTTATCTTCTCTGTTCCCCAAATATAGTCCAGCAAACCTTTGAAGTGTATATCCAAACAAGGTTCTCCCCGCCTTGTGCGCTCCTTGTTGACTTCATATCACTGTTGACTTTGTATGTAAATGTGCCACCATTGTGTTATCTTACAATGCTTAATTTACCTGCCGACAGAGAGACAAGCAAATAAACATCTTTTGTCTGACAGAAAACCTGTTTTTAAACCTCTGCTGTGATACAGAATCTAAGAACATATTTTCACTATATGTACATAGCTCCTTACATAGCATCTGTACGTACTTTTCACAATGATATTAATGATCAGTGTGATCTTGGATTTCATTTAAGATCTCACATGACATTCTTTGGTGACCCAGCATGTACATACCAGAATCAGGATATTCTGGTAACCCCCTTGCCAGTTGGCACTGAGAGGTTCATGGATCACACAGGATATCAGAGGATGCAGAGAGAGAGAGACTGCATTCATTCACTGAGAAGGTACCTTGATGAGCAGAAGTGCTTCATGAACTACTGGATCCTGGCTCTTTGGGGCTAGCAAACACTGCAAAAAAGACTGAACTTTTGTGGTGAGAATCTAATTTATTAGATAGGAAAGGTAGTTATTAATAAGTGTAAGCCCTAGTTCTGGGGTGGCCAACCTGTGGCTCTGGAGCCACATGCGGCTCCTTGTATAGGCACTGACTCCGGGGCTGGAACTACAGGTGCCAACTTTCCAATGTGCCGGGGGGTGTTCACTGCTCAACCACAGGCCCTGCCCTCACTCCTCCTCCCTCCCCTCCTACCTCCCCCGAGTCTCCTGCACTCCACAAAACAGCTGATCAGGAGGTGCAGGGAGGGAGGGGGAGGTGCTGATCGACAGGGCTGCTGGTGGGCGGGAGACGCTGGGAGAGGAGCTGATGCGGGGCTGCTGATGTATTACTGTGGCTCTTTGGCAATGTAAATCGGTAAATTCTGGCTCCTTCTCAGGCTTAGGTTGGCCGCCCCTTCCCTAGTTCATGTTTTATTTTTATTTTTTTATGAAGCCATTTGTTTCCATCACTCACACTGGTTTCTATTTGAATCTCTTCTTTCTTAAAATAAATTTCCTTTTGTTTTACTATAATCAAACAAGTGCTGTGTGGGAAACAGGAACAGTAAGTGAAGGTAAAACTGGTAAACCAGGGTACACTCCTTTGGGAATGGAGGATCTGGAATTTCTGTGGGTATCCAGTGATCAAGGACTGCATACCACAAGGGGACACTTTGAAGATACTCAGAGGCTGGGGTGCATCTTATCAACCAGGAGGGCTGGTATAGCCCCGAGGACAGGGCTTGATCTGCTGACAGGCTGGTTGTGTTAGGCAGTTAACACCCAGCTGGCACAGGCAAGACTCTCTCACACTGGAGACAGGTGGTAACAAGGTGATTCACTGTTATGGGTGCCCTGAGAAGCAACACAACCTCCCCCTAGCTATTCCCCAGGAAAACCATTTAACAGCTTTTGTTCCAAAAGGCCATACTTGTCTGGCACATTGTTCAATATAGTGCTTTGAAACCCAGGTTTCACATCTGTAATTTCCCCCTTTGAGAGGTTACATACAATCCCAGCCAACAATAATATATAAACCATTCATTCAACACAATGGACTCCACAGATACTTAAATTTAATTTAATAAGATCTTCCAAGGGCACTGCCATATCTGTCACACACGCACCACACAGTCGGAGCTAGGGCTAGATTCCTTGCTCTTTAGCTCCAAAGCATCCCATATGAGCTAAAGGAGGACCCCAGACAGTGCTCCAATCCCTCCAGAACACACCGGGATGCCATTCTGGCACTTTTGGGGAGAGCTGGAACGGCATCTTATGGCCCTCCCAATATTTGTGTTCTGACACTTTCTCAAGCACAACACTTGCCTGCTGACTCCACTATCTGGGCGAATCAGTGGCCAATCCCAATCATTTGCTGTTGAAGCCCCCAGTTTCCAGCAGCTCCACGTAAAAGGCCCCACCCCCATGACCTACATGGTTATGATTCATCTTCTCTCTCCTCTCACTCACCACTTATTGGTTTTCTATGTTTTTTTCCTCGTCTGTATATTGTTTCAGGTTTTTTCTTTTTCTTACTTTTCCCTCCTTCATGCCCATTTTTCTCACCTCCCACTTCACATTTTCTCCACCCACACCCTACTTCCCTTCAAGCCCTCTCTTCCCATATTTCTCTTCCGCTGTCTCCTTCCTCCTCCTAGTTCCCTCTCTATTTCTCTCTCTCCTTCCCTTTCTGCCAGTTCCCACACCCCGTCCCTTCCTTAGTGCTTGTAAATGTGACTTCTCAGCAACAAAGCAGAAGGGGGAAACCCAAGCACCAACAGAGCCTTAGATTGCTCAGGTCTAACATGAAATAGACTGACGTGAGAATGATTAGAATGTAATTTTATGTAATAATAAAATGATTTATTCATTAGTACAAGGCAGGGATAAAAGATTATGGCTGATAGAGAGCGGGTTTGTTACAGCTGTCACTTCTCGCATCAGAATAGATTAGTCATTTCATTTAACTTTTTTATAACAAAAGCATCCTATAATTATGTGTATACATCCTTGCTTACCAAAAAGGGTTGAAGAGAACTCTTTATTTTCAGAATGAAACAGCAACAATTAAAATGTCATGAGATGACTGGTTTGTCAACTAATTTGATTGACCCATGTATTCCTAAAAAAAAGAAAACAGGCTTTGGCTCGGGAAATTCAAAATATCTTTTAAAGCCTTCATGGTAGGTTAGTGTATTTCAAACACAATTTACCCAGGATGTGCTACAGTCTCTATTCTGTAGCAGCTAAAAGTTTGGCCATGACTCCAGCTGTCCCCTCCAACCTGTTTTTGAAGCCATTTCAGCAGAGATGCCAAGGACTGAACAGATACGGAGATGAATCAAGGACCTCACAGCCCATTTAAAGTTGTCCTTCCAGGTCAGAGCTGAGGCATATTGATGAGGTAGCATTGCAGAGCTTGCATTGCCGCTGCCCTGTTTGGTGAAGAAAGAGGCCTTAAGACTCCTGGGCTATCAATGTCACACATAAGCCTTGAGGCCAGGAGCTCTAAAGAGCAAGGAGCTCTCTGCTTTCACCTGCTGGTGAATTGGGGGGTGGGAGGGGAAGAACAGCCACAGAGCTGCTTCATTTGCATAAGCTGTTTACCCAGAACTCCAGATGCTCCAGAAAGGAAAGAGCTATCTGATCCCATTTATTGGTGAACAGAGGGTTGCACACTGAGTCTGCATAAGCTTCCTACCAAAATCCCTCCAGAGATACTTTGGGAGTCTCCACAATGGTAGACAAACTCAGAATTTCTTGGTAATGGAACCGAACTGAGAGGCATGTAAGGGATACGTATCTTGTGGCAAGGAGTCTGCTCAAGGGTCCTATATGCTACTAGTTTCCCCTCCTCCTGAGGACTATGCACTGGTGAGAGCACTTCACTGCAAGAGCTGCTGCAGAGGACTTGGCAACGGGAGATGACTGAGGTGGCTCTTTGACGGGGTACACCAGATAGAGGGCTCTTGACTGAAGCTGAAGAGGACAGCAGCAGAATGAAACATTGGTACCTGAGATGGCTGCTAGGAAAACTGGAGTGTGAGAGGAAAAGACAGTTGGTGCTTCAGTGAATGAAGTGGCCTAAAAAAAGCTGTTGTCTGTGAGAGTACTTCCTGCTGGTTATGGAAAAAACAAACATTTTGGGAGGCAGTAACTCCCCAGGGAGAGAGCTACAGTTTCTGAGAAAGGAATTAGTTGGGGAGGGAGGGAGGTCCTCTCCAAAGTGGTCAGGAATAGACTCACTCATGATTCCCATGCCCTAGGAGAGGCCATCCTGAGAAGGTCAAGGGCAGACCACCAGAGAGCAAGATATCAGGAGTCTCACAAGGTGCCCTGAGATCAGAAAAGAAGAGGTTCAACATCTGAAAAGCAGATGCCACAAGTGATCCTGTTGGATGAGCTGGACTGTAAGTCTGAAGAAGTGCTAGGATGTGTGAGGTCCAGGGGAATTGCTGTCATCTGTAAGTGCCATTTCTGCAAGGGAAGAGCCAGTGACTAATTTCAACTACAGGAAAGTAGAGTTGTTGGGTTTTTTTTTTTTTTTTTTTTTACACAGTATCTGCAGCTTGTGCGTGAGGGGTTATGAGCTGCTGCAGATGGGTTATATCCATATAAATATGGATGGATGGCAAATACTTTTCTAATTCTGTTTAAAATCATTTGTATTGTGAAGTTTTCTTACTTAAACTTGCTTTACTAACACTCAGTTTGGAGTGGGGAAGCCAATGTGGAAAAAACATTTAAATGAAAATGTACAGAGTCCTGTATTTCTTCTCAGTTCATAAAATCTTCTTTTACACATGTTCACCTTTCTCTTCTCACTCACTCACTCCTGCTACAGTAATGTAAGATTGGAAAGTCGTCTGAAGTCAACAGGAGCAGATCCACTGGTACTGCTGCATATCAGCACTATCGATGCTGCATTGCAAGAGATGCCACAGAATAGACATGACTTCAGGGAACCCAGAAGGGTGAAGAAGGAGAGGATTTGTCCAAGTGATTTTCTTGGAGATCCTTTCTGTCCTGCGAGTGAAGGAATAAGACAAGGGATGTCAAAGGGTAGCTGGTACCCCTAAAAAATATTTCCCACTCCCCCCCTCTGCTATCCCACATGACTAGAGAAGTGGAATAGCAGCAGAGGCGATCTGTTCCCTTACTATAGTGTGTGAGCTGTAGCTGTGGCAATGACTAGTGAAATACAAGCAGGTGGTTCCTTACTTCCGAGATCAAGGAGATTCCTGCTGAAATGCAACCTACAGGACACACTCCAGTGGAAGTGAGATTCAAACCAATGACCATCCTTTGTCTCTGCTTGCTTGGGGAATATCTCCAAAGGTTATGCAGTTGCAATGAACAGTCACACCCACACATACACTGTCACTCTGTCTCCCTCACTCACTCCTTCCCTCTCCCCGCCCCAGCAAGCGGGAGCCAGTGAAGGTAGGTGAGAGAGAGGTTGCTCTCAGCCAGGACAGGTTCTCTAGCCAGGGACAGAACCGGGCGAGACCATGTACAGGGGGGTGCAGTGCATGTATCCTTCCTTTTCCAGGTGTTTTCCCCCTGCAGCCTTAGACTATGGGCTGGCACCAAACACAGACACTCTTTCCTGGAGGAAGCTAGGCTGGAAAGTCTGGCCTAGACTAGATCAAAATAGTAGCCTGCAAGAGAGGCCTAGCCCAGGTCCCTGCCTAAGAAGCCCCCACTGTGAATACAAGTAGTTCAAAAAATATTTTTCAAAGGTGTCACGCAAACAATCATTGACAATTTCAGAACTTTTCAGCAAACAAAATGCATCAAAGTAAATACTCCAAGACTTCAATAAGACTTCCCTCAACTTCAGAAATGGGCCAAATTTTGGAAAAATCAGTAGGAAAGTGCTCTACCAGTACTACCTCCCAATTCTGTACCTTAGATAATGACAAAGAAGATTGTATCGTAGAAGAATCAGAAGTGGAACATTCAGCATCAGATTCTTCATCAGCTGAAGAGGCGGAAGGAAACAACTGGGCGATCGTGAATGGAAAGTGGAAGAGTACCTGCCTGGTAACAAGTTAAGGCCAGGGAGTAAGATTCCACCAGGACAAAGCGAAATTGTGCAAATTGTATATGATGGCCCAAACAACCACAGTTAAGACCTTATCCTCAAATGAAATGCAGAACAAGTAGAGAAGTTTAAAAAGAGAGAGTGGTTCCGTTTATATCTCTAGGTTGAATAAGGCGAAATAATGAATGTGGCTTACAGCCTCCCATGAAGATTTTTTTCAACATCCATTGCTGTAGAAAAATCTGTGTTTATTGGTAATGGCTTCAGTAACTGAAAGAAAGCTCTGGCCAAGAAGTCAGGATTCTGACAGCATGAAAGCAGGCAGAATCACATGAGCTGTCAAGTGGTATGGAATATTCAAAGATATTCAGTCAAAAGATGATGATCTTCCGTTCAGTCACAAATTACTGATGCATATTTTGCTGTAGTGCATAAGAACCACATGTATACTGAAGTTGTGGCAGATGTCCTGTGACTCACCACAGTTGAGGGGACTGCTCAAAAGAGGAAAAGAAGAGAGTGAAAACAGCAACAAGGCCAAATTCCTGGAGCTCCTGAGTCTTAACAGCCAAATACAACAACATGGTAAGAAAGAATATTGCAAGTTGTCCGCACAATGCAAAATAAACCCATTTGTCAATACAAAATGAAATCATCCACATTATGTCAGAAATGGTACTTGAATACATAAGCCAAGAAGTGAAAGAGGCTAATAATTTCTCTATAGTGATTGATGAAAATAAAGACATTTGCAAAACAGAACAAGTGTCAGTTGTGTTGAGACATTATTTGCATGGCATTGTATATGAAAGATTTCTTGCTTCCATCCTGCTGTCACTTGATGTAAAGTCTCTCCTTCAGTATGGTAAGAACTCATTGTCACAGTGTGATACTGATATACAGAACTTTATAGCCCAGACTTATGACAGTGCCAATGTTAGGAGTGGAAATCTTAATGGTGTGCAAGTTCCCTTACGGGAAGAAGTACCTCAAACATTGTATGTTAACTGTTTCAATCACAGGCTCAATTTAGTTATTAGCAAAGGAAACAAACATGCACTGAATTTTTTCACTATCCTGGAGAAACTGTACACTTTTCTCATTGGCTAGGCTATACACACTAAATGCATAGCCATTCAAAAGAAAGTACAACCCAAAACTAAAGTTTTAGAATTGAAGAAGCTCTGAGATACTCGATGGGCATGCCAACTTTCTGCTTGTAATGCTGCGAAAAACACAATTTCATCCATCCTTGTCACATCCACTATACTATCTTGAGATATGCACTTACTGCTCTGTCACCTCTTGACATGAGTACTTAGTTCAGTATTGGACTGACTTCATTGTCCTCCTTAGCATATTCACAAAAAGTCTTCAACTACTTAAAGCAGGGGTGGGCAAACTTTTTGGCCTGAAGGTCACATCTGGGTATGGAAATTGTATGGTGGGCCATGAATACTCATGAAATTGGGGGTTGGGATGTGGGAGGGGGTGAGGGAACAGGCTGAGGGTGCGAGCTCTGGGGTAGGGAAAGAAATTAGGAGTTCAAGGTGTGGGAGGGGGCTCCAGGCTGGAGCAGGGGATTTGGGTGCGGGGGGAGGGGGAGGTGAGGACACTGCGGTGGGTCTGGGGATCAGGGGTTTGGCATGCAAGAGGGTGCTCCAGGCTGGGATTGAGGGGTTCGGAGGGCGGGAAGGGGATCAGGGCTGGGGCAGGAGGGTGAGGGCTCTAGCTGGGGGTGTGGGCTCTCGGGTGGGGCTGCGGATGAGGGGCTTGGGGTGCAGGAGGGTGATCCAGGCTGGGACCGAGGGGTTCAGAGGGCAGGAGGTTGGATCAGGGCTGGGGCAGGGGGTTGGGGCGCAGGAGGAGATCAGGTGCAGGCTCCGGGTGGCACTTACCTCAAGCAGCTTCCGGAAGCAGCAGGATGTCCCCCCTCCAGCACCTACGCAGAGGCGCGGCCAGGTGGCTCTGTGCGCTGCCTCGTCCACAGGCACCACCACTGCACCTCCCATTAGCGGCAGTTCCTGGCCAGTGAGAGCTGCAGAGCCAGCGCTTGGGGCAAGGCAGCATGTGGTGCCCCCTGGCTGCCCCTACGCATAGGAGCCAGAGGGGGAATATGCTGCTGCTTCCAGGAGCCGCACGGAGCAGGACAAGCCCCTGACCCCACTCCCCAGCGGGAGCTTGAGGGTTGGATTAAAAGGTCTGACGGGCCGAATGCGGCCCACGGGCCATAGTTTGCCCACCCCTGACTTAAAGTTACATCTGACTCCTTGCAAGCAGTTGAGTGTTGACTTGTCTCAGGCATGCTTATCTGTGGACGCCCTAACCAGTCAATTACTGAACTTGAGAGATTTGGAAGAGACATTTGATAAAATATGGAGTGAAGCCATTACTATAGCTTTGGGAAATGATTTGAAGTTGTCTGAAGTTTGGGGAATACACAGTCATGTATGAAAATTGCCGAAAAAATACTTCAGGAATACATTTTGACTGAAGAAGCGTCAAGTGAAGAACAGCCCCTTTTAGATGAAACAGGCTTCAGGAAACATGCCTTTTTGCTAGTGCTTGATCAAACTGGAACACTTCAAATAAGGCCTGGTCTACACTACACAGTTAGGTTGACATAAGGCAGCTTACATCAACCTAACTGTAAGAGTCTAAACTTCAGTGTTGCTCCCACCGATGTAAGTCACCCACTACGCCGACTAGTAACTCCACCTCCGCAAGAGGCATAGTGCTTAGGTCAATGTAGTTAGATCAGCACAGTGACCATGTAGACACTGTGTTGCTTACATCACATATTGCTGCCTTTGAGCTGTCAACCCCGCACAAGGCTGACAGCCAGAGCTCTGCCACACCAGGCTGACAGCCCTCTACAATGCCTCACCTATGTTGGTGCTGAAGAGGATACACACCACCAGTAAAAGGAGGGTAGTGTGGACATGAACAGCCGGTTTAATAACTGATGGTTGTAAGTCAACTGAACATAAGTCGATTAAATTTTGTAGTGTAGACAAGCCTTAAGATTTTCTGAAAATAAATCAGTTCTTGTTGGCGTCAATTGCTTTAACCCAAATTATGAGAACTTTCTTGACTTTCTAAAATTAAAACTGATCACAGAACACTATAGATGTGACATAGACAATGTGAAGACCAAGTAAAACTCTTCCCAAAAGTAATTGAATGCTATGAAGAAGAGCAGAAGTCCAAGACTGACAGTTTGCTACAGCTGCTAATTTTTTTTGGATAAATACAAACTTGCCTTCCACGAACTGCATAAATTATGTGTGTTGGAAGTGAGTACTCCTCTGTCAAGACCTGCAGGTGAAAGAAAGTACTCGTGCATTCAACAGATTAAAGATTACCTGAGGAACTGCAAGGCCAGTGACTGGTTAAGAGACTTGGCTGTCATAGCTATTGAAAAAGTTTTCAGAGTCTCTTGATCTGAGGAGAATTCTCAGCTGATTTGCTGCTGCTCATAACAGACGGTAGCCAGCTTCAATAAGGTAAATAAACTGTTACCCGTGTTCTTTATCCCCATTCTATAAAGTATATGTAGCAAAATCCTTGCTCTCCCAATCCCAAATTTGTTCCCTAATCACACACTATTCTCTAGTGATTTGTCCAGGTAGGTTCTAAAAGATGCAGTCAGTGGGCTGCTGTCACATCCCTTGGAGGACTAGTCTACAGTCTAATACATTTCACTGACAGGAAAGTCTTCCTGAAGTCCAATGCAAGTTTCACACCTTCACTCCTACTTATATCTTGCACCAACTGGAGTAATTCCTCACCAATCTTGTGGTGAAATCCTGGCCCTACTGAAGTGAGAGCTTTGCCACAGAATTCTAAAAGGGGCCAGGATTTCACTTTCGATGTTACACCCTTCAAATATTTGT
Organism: Trachemys scripta elegans; assembly: GCF_013100865.1. Taxonomy (NCBI): domain Eukaryota; kingdom Metazoa; phylum Chordata; order Testudines; family Emydidae; genus Trachemys; species Trachemys scripta. The sequence goes on along the minus strand of NC_048299.1, from coordinate 58,699,549 downwards.
CAACTGTCATGTCTTCTTCCCCACCCCCCCATTTTGTTTTTCTTAGCCACGTTACACATATTTAGCTTTTTTGGTCTCGCCTCATAAATCAGTCTTCCAGCCCTGCCTCACTTTAGCTGATCTTCTCCAAAATCTCCTATTTCTCAATATCCTTCCTGGTACGCATAACTGAACACAATAATCCAACTGGGGTTACACCAGAGCCAGAGAGAGAGGTACTATTACCAGCCTCAAGTACATGACATTTTACATGTACTTGCTCCCTAGACATGATGTCCAGACACCTCATCCTCTTCTCACCCTGCTCCCCTGGACACACTATACTGCCCAATAGCCTTACAATTTTCTCTCCTGCTCTTCCCTCTTTTGTTGCTGGCTCCTGTCCCTGAGAGTGGCTCCTGTTTCCTCTCCCTCTCCTCTTAGGCAACAGGAGGCAATAGATGAAAACCCTAGGCTGGCTCATTTTTCTCGCCATTCCTCTAAAAAGATTCAAAGAGCAATGAGAATGATCAAGGGCCCCGATAAACCCTTAGATGAAGAGACTGAAAAAATGGGGATTGTTTATCTTAGAAAGGGGACATGATGAAAGTATGTAAAATAATGTCTGGCCTCAAGAAGGTAGACCAGGAACTTGTGATAGGCGTTAGGGAGAACAGAACAAAGAGGCATTCAATAAAACAAAGGTGGGAAATTCAAAATTCATAAAATAAATATTTGGTCAAACCACCTCAAATTCACTTCAGACAACTAATGCCAAGTACAAGCTAGGTACCACTCTATTATGCTGCAAAAGAGGACAGGAGTTCATCCTTTGCCGTTACTTATCACAACTACCGCGACAAGTATGTTTCTCAAGGAATTCCTAGGATGTCACAGTGTCTGGGTGCCATATATAGAAGTTATAATTCTTTTAAAAACCCCAGGCTGTAGATCCTTTTTCTAAATTTGAATTTCTTTCAGCAGAACCAGTGTACTTCCTTTGGCTTTGTGTGAAATTAGAGCTAAATCTGACATTGTTTCAAATAAGTTCCTTTGGCAAAAGCAGTCTCTTTCTCAAGATCTTTCAAAACCGATCATTAGCTACATTTGGTGCAAAGCACCAGGTCTCCAAATCATTGGGTTCTGTGGCAATAAACTGACAAAGCAAGTCATCCTGAGTGTCAGCATTGCTGGTGCCTTTCTGCATAGATTAGCCAAGGAGGCCTGATGTTGTCATGACTGAGGACAATTAATGAGTTTACAGCAGGCTGCAGTACACTAGCCTGCAGATATAGATGTGTGTGTCATAAATTTGTTTTTCCAGTAAATAGCACCTAAAATGTTTCTTAACAACAAGAAAAGGGGCTGATCCACATGAAGAGGCACTCAGATACTATGCTGAGGGTACAGTATAGGAAACTGAATAGAAGGCCCAAAGGAAGGTCTTTCAAATATTCTCCAAACCTTAAAGCTAAAATAGTCAAAAATGAAAGAAAAAAAAACAACAAAACTAAAATTGTGACATGCTGGATGCATAAAAATAAATGAAAGGAATACAAATTTTATATTGTTCTAGAGCGGCTTGCTCTATTAGACACAGAAGCCTCCTTGGTTCACCATCATTGATATAACCTGACAGATTTGTCTCAGTTTCTCTCACAGGTGACATGCTTTAGAATGAAATCACGCACTGTTATTGAAGTGAACAGGTGACATATTGAATTACACAGAAAATGATTAGTCTCAACCAGCCAGAGCACAGGGATACTAGGTAGTTTTCAGTATCTGTACAGCTTGAAAGCCATTATTATTTGTATTGCAATAGCCCCAGTCAGATTCTGGGCCCCCTTGTTTTGGGTGCTGAACAATACACAAGTCCCTGCCCCAGAGATCTTATGCTCTAATTTAAAACTGATGCAAAAAGAAAGAAAATATAGGAATGTGGGGGAGAAGAGTAACCATAAAAGGATCACATGGTTAGTCTAGATGTGTGCACAGCCTGCAGACCTACATCAATTTTAGAGTATATAAATAAATACAAATGTAGTTTCAACTGCTGCTCAGCTGAGCCATCATTACTTGTCTGTTTTCTCGTAGATATCGTGGAAGAACTTGCAGTAAATCTCTGTACTCTTATTCATTACAACCTTCAGAACTCCTCATCCAGTTGCCTACGTCACCACCAAAGCAGTTTCTCATTTCAGGCAAGTGACAAAAGAGAATACATTTTAATCCAATTATGTCTCAAATATTTAGGACTCAGTTTGTAAACCTGTGCATGTGCAGTTACCAATATAGCATGCAGAGTTAAAGATTGCACGCACAAATCAGGTATTTACACATGCAAATGGTCATCTAACTAGCCAATTGCGTGCACAAATTCCATTTCCAGACATCCAAAATCAGGGTTTTTCCCTTTATTTGAGTGGGGAATAAAACATTCCTGTGGCAGGATGATATATTTGTTTTAAATGTCAGCTTTTGGAAGCTGCTCAGGGTTTTGAAATATTAGACTAAATCCCAGAACAGGGGATTAGCTCACACATAGCCACAAAGGTAGTCAAAGAGGCATGGTAAATTAATTTATTAGAAGGTTCTAAATTTGTCACCTGCCTATCACCTCCATATTTTTAGATAGATAAATAGACAGAGAGACACACAGAACATACGTACACATATGTTTGTTACTGTTGTGATGCCTGCTTTTACATGCCCTCAGTTGTTCACATCACTGGGGAAGATTAAGCTGAAATGTCAGCTTTCAGATTGGATATTTTTGAGTGTCTCACGGTGTCTTTGTCAGCAACTGAGCTTGGAGTTGATGATCTGAGGTGCAAATAGGCTTTTCCCTAACATTTAGGGACTCCTGGAGGAGAATAGCTATGTTGAGTCACAGCACAAAAACAGGAGAGAGACACATATTCGTGGGTTCTTAAATTAAGTTGTCACTCACTGTGTGACCATGTTTATTTCTGGCATCCTCACTTGACAAATGCAAAAGGAAAAACTAATTTCCTTTCCCCCCTTGCCCCCCAGAGAAAATCAACACTGATTACAACAAAATTTAATTGCCATTGGGCATTTTATACATGTTAAAGCATAGCTGAAAAGATGCCAGCTACTGAGGAAATACAATTTTTCAGAGAACTAATTTATCAGTGAATCCATGAATAACATTAGTAACTAAAGTCCTGATCCTGCAATGAAATCTGCACCTATGCATAGGCCCATTTAAGTTAATGGAGCTTTGGTGGTCATCTCCACACAATCAAAACTCTTCTTTGTGCGGTTAGAAATAGAAGACGACAGCTCCTGCCCCTAAGAGCTTACAATCAAACGAAAGGTAAGAAGAATGTAGTAAACGATGGCAGGAGTTGCCAGCTCCGGGGAATCTCCCAGAGGTGAAGTAGTATAAGCCTGTGTTTTTAGAGTCCAAGAAGCAGAATCCTAGTCCCAGCCACACGTGAGACACACATTTAGTGACTGTCTATGGTCTGTCACACACAGACTTTGTTCACATCGAAGCTCACTTCAGTGGAGACACCCCACGCTGCCCAGGATTGGGTCAATAAGCCACGTGCCTACCATTTTAAACACACCAGAAATTTAGAACGACTCTCTGATTTTTTCCCCCCAAACTTCCTAGAAAACCCTAGCATGAGATAGCATGTGGCATGTGACATGACATTTCAGGGAGAACTGCTTTAGTGGCAGCTAGAAGAATAGGTTGAAAATTGGATTTATAAAGGCAACATTAACTACAGGACAGGTACTGGCCTCCCACTATACAGCAGTGTGCTGACAATTTGTGCCTGGCCTACTTCCTACCCTGCACCGAACACACACAAAACTGCAGCTGTTGGCTCCTATGGCAGGGCTTGGCAAACTACGGTCCGCGGGCTGCATCCAGCCCATCAGACCTTTTAATCTGGCCCTCGAGTTCCTGCCAGGGAGCAGGGCTGGGGGGCTTGCCCCACTCCGCGTGGCTCTCAAAAGCAGCAGCATGTCCCCCCTCCAGCTCCTACATTTAGGGGCAGCCAGAGGGCTTCACACACTGCCCCCGCCCCAAGTGCCGGCTCTGCATCTCCCATTGGCCAGGAACCACTGCCAACAGGAGCTGCAGTGGCAGCGCCTGCGGATAGGGCAGCATGCCTCTGCGTAGGAGCTGGAGGGGGGGGACATGCCGCTGCTTCTGGGAGCTGCTTCAAGTAAGCGCTGCCCGGAGCCTGCATCCCGACATCCTCCCGCACCCCAACCCCCTGCTCCAGCCCTGATCCCCCTCCTGCCCTCTGAACCTCTCGGTCCCAGCCCAGAGCACCCTCCTGCACCCCAATCCCCCCAACCTCCGTCCCACCCCAGAGCCCTCACTCTCACTCTCCTGCCCCAGCTCTGAGCCCCTTCCCACCCTCCAAACCCCCTGTCCCAGCCTAGAGCCCCTTCCCGTGCCCTGAACTCCTAATTTCTAGCCCTACCCCAGAGCCCGCACCCTCAGTTGGTGCCCTCACCCCCTCCCACACCCCAACCCCCAATTTCATGAGCATTGATAGCCCGCTATACAATTTCCATACCCAGATGTGACCCTCAGGCCAAAAAGTTTGCCCACCTCTGCCCTATGGGCTAAGTATAGGGGTGTCCGGGGGAGGAGAGATGTATTCATTTGAATACCAGGAGATGATTGACAGATTTTAAACACACACCATACCAGCTGGCAAGCATATGTTTATGATATGACAAATAAAATCATGGAATGAACATCTTTAGCATTAAACTAAAGGAGGCTTCAGAGCAGCTATATAAAGTGTACAAGGACTTAAAGGAGTTAGTAGGGACATGTGTCCAGTTGAGGTGCTGTGAGAGACACACTAATCCTAGTCTAAAAATGAGACTGACAGCTGTGATCTCTGTACAGAAGGTTTCCAGGCCAATGACCCCCACTAAAAAAAAAGTATTAAAAGTAGTTGTTAATGCCTAGAAGTGACTTCTATAACTTCTGCTTTGGGGTTCACTCAGTGACAGCTTGACTAAGGATAACTCAGTGTCTGAGGTCAGGGGAGGCCAGATCCAGTAATAGGACCAATATTGAGTGGTTAGGGCATTAGTCTTGGACTTGGAAGAGATGCAGGTTCAATTCCTGTGTTACTTTGGGCAAATCATCTAGTCTCTCTGGGCCTCAGAGGGGATAATTGCACTTCCCTCTCTCATTTGGGTGTTGTGAGGATAACTAAATTAAAGACTGTGAGATTCTCAGATAATATAGAAATGGGCTGCACTATAGGCACACAAGTGATAGGTAGCAGAGCAAAGGGGAAGCCTACGGATCTGAGGGAAATGGTCCCTTAGCTGTAACTTGCAATTTCTTGACCATGTTTTAGCCACAACCTATGTTCTCACTGGTTAGTCTGCAATAAATGTAGACTCTACTCTGCATGCCTCCCTGGACTTTCTAATTATTTTTTTTCCTGATAATCTTTAAAAGCAGACCAAACAAAGCAAGAGACAGGAAAATAGTTTAGAAAAGGATTGACAAAAATATCAGCAAGAAACATGCTTTTGAACCAGTTTTGTTATCAAAGGTGACAGTTATTTACATCAGCTAATTGTTTACTTGTTCATATTTCTTCAAAAAATTTTAACATTATCTGACGTACCTGGAGTAGGATGAGAAATTATGTAGTTTGTTTAAATTACTTGAGAGGCATAAATCAATTTTCACTCTTTATTCCAGCTTTGGATGGCATCATAAGAGACATCTGGAAATCACCAAAATTATTCCTTTAGTATATTTTAATTAAAAATAATTTAAATGCACCTTTTTTAATTCTGACAAACTTTTTCCAAAATTGAAAGCTTGATCACTGGTAAAAAAAAAAAAAAAAAAAAAGTCAACAAGTTTCTGGCAATGCCACTCACTGAAATTTGGCCTGGCAGCCCCTCTGTCGTGTTCAGTTGGGCATACCACTAAAAAATTTCCAGGGGTGCTCTTGCCCCTGGGCATTCGTTCTTCCCTACTTTCTCCATACAACAAGGCTCCTACAGTCTGTCAGAGAGGAGTCCTGCTTCTGCTATTACACAGGTTCTTGGGATGTCAACAAGGAGGACAGGGAACTGAGGTGGGAGGAAAGATCAAGTGGTCCTCTTCTCTTCAGGTCTGCAGGAGGGGAGGATTCCCAGCAAGGGCTAGATAAACCTTTTACATGAACCTCAGAAGGATCGTAGGATCTCTCCCATTCCCGAGTAGTGGAAGACACGGCAGCCCTGCACGAACATGCTGATGGAAGAGTTCCCCCTATTGCCATTGACCAGCTTCCCAAGAGGTCCGTTATACTTTGAGGACATTCTCTGCAAGTAAAGGAGACCACCTCACTTAAAAGAGTGTAATAAGCCTCCAGAAGTTTTTTTGATGTGTTAGACTTAGTTTGCCAGCATCAATGTTCCCTAACAATACTAAAAACAAACAAAAACAACCCTAAGTGTGAATAATTATCATAATTTGACATTCATCAACTAAGCTTCAGTCCTGGCCTCTGGATATCAGCTACAGGTGTCCAGTAAGGAGCAAAAAATAGTTAAGACCTTCATAGCTACCTGACAGCTGGTATTAGAGCATGAATGCTCAGGAATTTTGTGATTAATTCATTTCAAATTTGACAGATTTTTTTTTCTGCAGATCTACCTCAGCCACAGATGTAAGCTACCATCGTGAGGCTAATAACTATTTTGTGAACTTTAAGTGGTGGAGCAAAAAATTGGGCTTCTAAATGGAAACTCATTGCAACGATAGCTATGGAGTGATTGCTATTGGTCCACAGCAAAATCTCTCCCCATGCCAAGTGCTTCAAGTCAAAGGGCACATTAATGCAATCCTATTGTCAAACTGCTCCATTGAACTATGTTTCCATGAAGAGGAGTAAACTGTGGAAACCTGCCTGGAATAGAGTGGCAATTTAACATTTCCAGTTTTCCTTTGATTCCTGATGCACTTCTGCAAGCTCCTAGGTTTGGTATAATTAAACCTATTCACACATTAAATGGGTTACTGCAGAAAAATTTAATCCAGATTCAATCTGTTTCACTTATTACGTTGTTGAAGCCACATCAAAGGGATTCATATACAGGTAATAGTTACAGTCTCCAAATCATTGGAAACCACACAAATAATATTTTGTTTAATTTGAGCAGAAAGTTCATTACCAAGAAGCAGCAAATGCCTGTGGCTGTATGTAGATAAGATTATTACAAGTTCATTTGAGAAGTGCAGCAAAAATAACGTAGTTTTAAAAGCTGGGTTTGTTACTTTCCATCTACATATTAAGTATATGTTTCATTAGAATCCAGAATTTTTAAACCCGCTTCCCAAGCTCAGATAAAATTAGAGCAATATCAGAACAGTTGTCCAAATACTGTAGGTGAGAGAAACCCCATACAATCAATTCAAATGACTAGTTTGGAACGGAATACTAACTGAAACGTCAGGCTTTTCAAAGATCTGTAAAGGAAGATGCACAGCTAAGGAACATATCCCGCCCCTATAAATAATTCCAGTATCAATAAAATACTTGTATGTACCTAGGAATGCAGACATTTATATCAACATAAAGAAAGATTATGTAGATTAACAGTACTTTTGTACCACTACAACATCCTGGCTGATAACATACAATACTTCCCCACTGGGCCAGCGCTTCCACTAGGCGACCCTAGGGCAGCAGGATTTGGGGAGGCGGCATTTTGCCGCCCTCAGCGGAAATTCGGCGGCGGAGGGGTCCTTACGCTCCGGGTCTTCGGCAGAAATTCAGCGGCGGGTTCTTCACTGGCTCCGGGAACCGCTGCCGAAGTGCCCTGAAGACGCGGAGCAGAAGGACCCCCGCCACTGAAGACCCCAGGCCCCCTGAATGCTCAGAGGAGGAGCACTGCTGCCTAGAGCGGCAAAAACCCTGGCGCCGCTCCTGCTCCCCCAAAAAGGATTTTTAAAATATATGTAGTTAGCGCCCCAGATCTTTATCACCATGGCCCTAAGTTGGCCAAGGAGAATACACACAGTCCTCACTCCAATTCAAAGATCTTACTTTAGCATTTTTTAGCATAATAATGTTCTCAAATAAGATCAAATGTACCTTTTCTGAATAATAATAATTAAGAATGACGCTGTATGAAATGCCTTGCACATAACAGATCTTCCTTGTTATGATAGTTTGTTCTATGAAGAATGTTACAGAGAAAAGAGTGTATTCACAAAACAGACATGTCGTATGAGCAGCTCACTGCAATAATGCAAAATTTCCTCTCTGTGCTTTCATCAAGTTTATTCTATTTGAATATGGTATTTTAACAGGCATTTGCTGGTAGATCAGCAGTAACAAGTTTAAAGAAGGAGCCTTTCCAGCCTTAAACCCCCTTTCTCTCCAAGCACACAAACTTATCCCATGCTGTTTTCTATTAACAGCATGTGAATTTTCATCTTCTTTTCAATGCTTCGCTTAGTTACCAAGCTTTTTGCAAAGAAGGCAAGAAAAATTACAAGAATGCCGTCTCACTTTTAATCCACACCTAACAACACTGGATTAGCAGCAGAACGATACCAAATCCACAAGAGATGCCTTTGGCATGTGTGTTTGGATGCTGTCCCAGGACTACATTTTTCCTACTTATTGGAGATAGTGAATTTTAACGTTCTCCAAGTGATGACAACTCTCGGTTTATTCATTTCTTATATGTGATAGCAAAGTGTAAAAAATTTCGAAGTGATCAAAAAAGCCATAAAAAGCACTAGGCTTGATGGGAAAGAGCACATGCCCTGCCCATGTTGCATTTCACTTTGGGTCAGCAATACAACATCCATGCTACACTCCAATCCAAAATCCTCTTGGACTGAAAATGCCCTCACAAACCAACCAGACATCCAAAAATACCAGCCCCCACACTATTAAAACTTACCCATTTTAGTTCAACAGGTTAAGGTATAAGGCAGAGGTACATGCTCCATGTGAGGCTACACACTGAGAGAACTTGGAAACTGATCTAATGTGGAATGAATTCCCTGCTTATTACCGCATCACACAGAAAGCATGTTACACTGGTGCTCCACCATCTATCTTCCCTGGCTAAGGATAGGAGTCCCAGGGCAAAGCAAGGGACTCCTTTTAACCTGCCAGTATGAAGCCTAAAGACCAGATGACCTGAAAAGCAGTCTCTCTACAAGTGTGATACAATCACAACTGTAACCCAACTGGAGTGGTGACTACCACAATGAGTTCTCCATGAAGACCCCTTGATTTCGGAACTCCTTTTCCTATCTTGGTTCTCCAGAGCCAGAATGTGTTAGCCCTCCAGGCGCACCGCAAAACTGCTCTTTTCACAGGAGTATGAGGGGGAGGGAATAAGCTGGAGGATGTGAGGGAAGGGTTGAGTTGGGGGATTTGCATGGAAGTTTGAGCACCACATTAAGGATTGAATTTCTGTACTGAAAATGATTCCACTGTGTAAAGCACAAAAGTACAAGATTGGTGCTAAAAGTCTAAATAAAAAAATGGATGCAGTGTGTAGAGTTACATACACATAAGATTCAGCATTTTGGGGGCAATTTACAGTAAATTTCATCTAAAGAAAAAGATAGTTGAAATGCATGGGAGAAGGGGCTGAGTGCATAATACAGGAGACATTATTGGTCTCTGAAAAAATGTGAATATTACCTAGCGTAGGGCTGGAGTTCAGATTAAAAGTTGTGTCAGACCTCCCAGTCACAGGGCTTGTGTTGCAAAGCTGTGAGCACATGGCAGGAGAAAGTGCGGCATAGGCCCTGATTCAGCAAAACACCTAAACCACGTGTTTACATCCACCTCTGTTCAACAAGGCTTTTATGTACATACTTAAGTGCTTTGCTGAATCAAGGCCTTAATGGGAAGGTGGAAAAACACTGCACATTCTGAAAGGACGTGGGGATTAGAGCATCCAAATGGGGGATTAACCTAAAATCTGAGTCACTAAAAGGCCCCCGTGGCATATATCCTATGGAAACTCTGGAAGACTTCTACCCAAATCAGTGAACTGCAAAAATCACAGAAGCTACATTCTGCGCAGACTAGGAAAAAGTAGTGAATACAGCAGTGCTTAAGGTTCCCATTAACCCCTGCATGTGAAAAGGAATCATTTTCAGTTACTGTTTAGGACGCTAAGGTATTTGAAAATGACAGAACAAACAGGGCCTTTCCTTCGTTTAACACTTCCCCACCCCCACCCACCCTTGAGTCTTCAAGCTTTGATTTTTAGACCTCCTGAAAATGAAAGACTATTAGCACTGATTCAGGCCAGAGATAATAGTTCAAAATATGTTATAATCGACCTCTTCTGAACTCTTGGAAAATCATTCCATTTAGAAATCATTTTGTTTGTATATCATATTCTGTTCATGTTGTTTTTTTATTTTTATGTGGCTACTAGGGACAGTTTAATAAAAAATAGGATGCGGGTTTCTCAAAAGTTCCTCTCCTGCTGTTCATTCCCCCACCTGAAGTCAACCTCCTGCTGTTCATTTCCCACCTGAAATCAATTGTGACTAGAGCATCATAACCATCTCTCTGGCAGATAGTTATGCTGTGTCAAACAAGCTAGTTATATCAAGTTGGGTGGCGGGGGGAGAAGGGGGGAAATCAACAGCAGAGGCTGATGACGGAAGGGAAAAAAGATCTTTTCATATAAAATATACTTTGTAGTAAAGAAAAGGAATACAAACAGTAAATATTTTAATAGCTTCTTTCTTGGGACAGAGCTTAGTCTCTGCTTTGATGACTCTTCCCAGTCTTTTTTGTCCTATGATCATATTGCTGGATGGTGCAATAGTGATTCAGATGCAGCCCCCCTTCCTCCGTAACTACTCATTGCAAGATGGTGGGATTTTTGACAATTCTCGCCCATGGGAGATTTGATATTCAGGCAGAATGGCCTATATATAGAATGCTTCCCTAAAAGATTTCCATGAGGCAACAGTGGGTGTTTTAGGCACTGCATCAAAACAAGGCACAATATATTACTAATCAAATATCCATAAAATTCTGGCCACAGAAGACAGTTATTACTTGTAGCCAGTCATTTGATAACTCAAGAAAACAGACCTCTGTAAAGTAAATTAAAATGCTGTAAAATTGATTTACAAATATATCAATTGTTCAGTCTTATTCAGTGTCTTTACTAAAGTCCTCCTGTCAGGCAGGATATAACATTCAGAGAGATCAGATCTGTGCAAATGTCAGTCTGCCTTTGAGACAACACAAGTCAAACAAACATTCAGTTGCTAATAAGAGTAAGAAGCTAGACTTAGCTTAGGCTTTTCAGGGCTGTGACTGTCTCTCCTGATGTGTTTGAAAAGCACCTAGAAGATTGTGGGTGAAATCCACATTCTAAAAAACAAACAAACAATTTTGGATTAAGTTAAGGAATGATGGCCTACCTAGCTAAAAGGTTACTGGGGCAATTATTCAAATACATGGTTTTGCATACATCTCTGACATAGACAAAACTTGCACAAATGAGAGTGAGCTGCTGTGCTACGTTATTTATTGAAATGAGTGAAGGACAAAAAGGTCTTGGCCAGAGTAGCTGGCATTTCGTGGATCATTTCACAGTTAACATCGAAGTACTCCTGTTCTTTTTGCGGATACAGACTAACCCGGCTGCTACTCTGAAACCGAAGTCATTCTAATTCCATTGTTCAATCCAGCGATATTGTATGAATTTGTGATTGGAGGAAAAAAGTGGTATGAAATTAAAATTGTAAAAATAAATCCTACAACAGAATTTGAATTCACAATGTACACATATAAAGGGTACAGTCTGAGCTGCACTAAATGTCACTAAACACATAGGAAATGGTCCTGGCTGTATTTTATAAAACTAGGTTGGTTTCAGTGTAAAGTTACTTTTTGCTGGCACTCCATGATTACATTGTTACTTCTGGCTAGCAAGGTGTCTGCCAGTGCCTACAGCTAATCCTCCAAGGCATTAAGCTTATATAACAGATTTATATTAGCATAAGCTTAGAAGCTTAACAGAAAGGAAATATACTGACTTTATAAACCTGCCAGAAATATACACACACTATAGACTTACCATGTCTGCCTCCATAAAGTTTACCTTACTTCCCCTCCTCACTCCATCCTGGGCTCCAGAAAAAGCAGGGTGCAGCCCATGGCAGATGCTTCTCCTGAATGTAGTTTTCACTTTTACAATAAAAACAGAGGCCATAATTTTCCAAAGTGACAAGTGATTTTGGTTGGCTCGATTTTTGGGTGTCTAACTTTCTAATTTTAGACACCTTAAAGGGAGCCTGATTGTCAGAGAACAGGTACTTGGTATCTTTAAGGCATCTCAAGTTGCCTTAAAAATCTAGTCGATAGTCACTTTTGAAAATCTTAGGACAAGTGTGAACCAACAGAGACAGAATATTTTATTTACTTAAAATTTAAGATATTAGCAGCAGCTATTCAAGGGTCCATCTCACTTTTTCCGCAGTACAGACTTAGCATTAAAGCAAATGTGGGCTGCTCCCAGCTTAGATCTCCACTGGCTTCTTTTACACGCTGCTGCCATGCTAATCACTAGTAGTAACCCATCTGAGCAAGTGTAAAAACAAAAAGGTTTAAAAATTTTAACAAGACATTTTAAAATTAAATTAAGGAGATCAGTCACTTTGTGCTCTGGAAATAAAGTTGTTTTAACTGAAAATGCCTTGCTTTGCCTGGAAACTGCTATTTTCGAAGAGGTTTACTGAGTGACTTTATGAAAGCTGGACAGATTTACTATGTACACAAAGGAGCAGATGAGAACCAAATTCTCTTGCCAACAGAGCTGCACACAATACAGTTTTACCGTCCTGTAGTTGAGCTATTTATCTGATGACACACCAAAAAAGAAATGAACAAACTTATGAATCATAAAATGATACTAGCTGCAGTGGATGATGCAATCCATGACTCACACTACTAAGATTACCATGTTCCAAATTACACTACTTGCATCTTTTATGTGTTCCTTTGCTGCTAGTATAATTTGTAGTTACCACCAATTAAATGACAGCCATAAATGGAACTCCTAAAAGATAAAAATGAATCGTGATGTTCAACAAAATAGCAAATAAAACTGTCAAAAGATTAACTTTGAACTGTACCTCAGAGCAGTTATAAAGACTTCAAGGTATTAACAGAACAGATAGGTCTGCCGATGCTTTTTGACTAGAAAATGTTTTACATTTCCAATAATTTGTTGAGTTCAGCAGTTTGGCTCTTCTGGCAGCAATAAAATGCAGATTCTCGCCACAGAGTTCTTGTGAAGGGAAAAAGGATAACTCCTGGGGAATAAATGGCCATCGTAAGATAATCACACCTTCAGAGAGCAACATTTGGCTGCACATTGAAAGCCTCTGTTATGAGTTGCTTAAAAATACATTTCAGTGCATATTTCCCAATCTCACTATCAAAAGATATACCTCCCTTTTTAGGGGAACTTTTATAAAAATGGCAATACTAGGAAGAAACGAAAGGTATTCCGAACCCAACTACTGTATACCAGTATCCAGGGTCTCCTCTGGTGCCACACGGCAAGCACTGGGTAAGGAGGCTAGGAACAAAGGAGGTTTGAACTTTACAACACCAATTTTTATTTTAAGATTAGAGGTTTTTATTCTATGAGGTGTGTCATAACACGGGCATAGCACCACATACAGTGCATATCCATCCCATGCTGAAGGCCCGTCTCTCCTGAAATCAGTCTACTATTTACCAACTAGGCCAGACAGCTATCTAAACAATGAATCAGAAATCCACTGATCATTTGTACATTTAACTCCTTCACCATTGTATTCGGTAGCTGCATTCCTGAGATACGTGACAAGCTAAGCAAATAGAGGCAGCTTAAAATGATAGACAGCGCCACTCATTTTGGTCTATGCAACAGGGACATCTGACACGACAAGACATAGAATGAAATATTGAAATATAATGGGATGAAGGAAAGACCAGTGGTATCACAACTACTGCACCAAGGGCTGCATTAGCAACTTGCCAGGAGCCCAAGAGTTGCATCTAATTTCTATATTCTCACACACAAGTAATGCCAACCTTCCCATATTTTACTGGGATCTTAAGTGAAAAAAATAGATATATTTCACTTAACATTTCAATGTGAACAATGCCATAGTGGTTTGGTTAACAGAATTCTGTAAACATACAGTGCTTTAAAATGAGAGAGAAGTGGAGGTTATTTACTGTAACTGAAAGTTCTTTGAGATGTGTGGTCCCTATCTGTATTCCACACATGGGTAAGCAAGTTTACCATAGGTCCAAGTCCGGAAGTTCTTCAAGCAGTGTCTGTTGGACTGCACATGTGCAGTGGCTCTCCACGTGCTCCCAACTGAAGATGTAAGAGGCAGCACAGGCCGACACCTCTCCAGTTTTTCTTCTTACCACAAATCCAACAGGATCCAAAGCAGAGAGGATGGAGGGTGAGGTAGTGGAATACAGAGAGGGATCACATATCTCGAAAAACCTCCAATTACAGTAAGTACCCTTCACCACTTCTTCAAGTGCTGATCCCTATGTGTAGTCGACATAGTGGGTGACTAGCAAGCAGTGTTCAGACTAGAGTCAGATGCAAGGAAGCTGGCAACAAAGATGCCTGCACTACTGCCAACCCCAAACACTTTATCTGCAGCCATGGCATGAACAAGGGCATAGGACAGCATGAATGTGTGGCTCTAACTCCAGAGGTTACTGTATAGATGTCCTGCAGTGGAAGGTCTGATAAGGATGCCATGGAGGCAGCTTGTACTTGCGTGGAGTGAAATGTGACACTCCCAGAGGGAGGCATATTTGCTAACGTGTAGCACTCTATGTCTACACTACGAAATTAGTTCAAATTTATAGAAGCCGGTTTTATAGAAATCGGTTGTATACAGCCGATTGTGTGTGTCCCCACATAAAATGCTCTAAGTGCTCTAGTCGGCGGACCGCGTCCACAGTACGAGGCTAGCGTCGACTTCCGGAGCATTGCACTATGGGTAGCTATCCCACAGCTATCCCACAGTTCCCGCAGTCTCCGCCGCCCCTTGGAATTCTGGGTTGAGATCCCAATGCCCGGATGATGCAAAACAGTGTCGCGGGAGGTTCTGGGTACATGTCGTCAGGCCCCCCCCCCTCCGTCACAGCAACGGCAGACAATAGATTCGCGCCTTTTTACCTGGGTTACCTGTGCAGACAACATACCACAGAAAGCATGGAGCCCGCTCAGCTCACCGTCACCATATGTCCTCTGGGTGCCGGCAGACGTGGGACTGCATTGCTACACAACAGCAGCTGCTAACTGCCTTTTGGCGGTAGACGGTGCAGTAGACTGGTAGCCTTCATCGGCGATCTGGGTGCTGGCAGCCGTGGGGCTGCATTGCACCAGCCCCTTGCCTTTTGGCAGTAGATGGTGTATTACGACTGGTAACCATCCTATTACAAGTTGGCTCATCGCACATTAGCAGAGTCTTTCCTGAGCAGCAGATTGTGCAATAGGCCTGAAGGCCATCGTAATACACTAACTGCCAAGCACCCAGTATTTGCTGCCAAGCACCCAGAAAGATGCCAAGGGCTATCAGTCACGCTGCACCGTCGTCTTAAGATGTAAAAAATAGATTTGCTCTGTATTCATTTGCTTCCCCCTCCCTCCGTCAAATCAACGGCCTGCTAAACCCAGGGTTTTCAGTTTAATCTTTGGGGGGACCATTCTGTGTGACAGTTGTTTGTGTTTCTCCCTGATGCACAGCCACTGTTCTTGATTTTAATTCCCTGTACCTGTACGCCATGTCGTCACTCGGCCCGCCCTCCCTCCTTCCCCTAGTCCATCAGATACTACTTTCGCGCCTTTTTTTTTAATTCTGGGTTGAGATGCCCGGATGATGCAAAATAGTGTCGCGGGAGGTTCTGGGTACATGTCATCAGGCCCCTCCCACTCCGTCACAGCAACGGCAGACAATAGATTCGCGTCTTTTTACCTGGGTTACCTGTGCAGACAACATACCACAGAAAGCATGGAGCCCGCTCAGCTCAGCTGAGCTCACCGTCACCATATGTCCTCTGGTTGCCGGCAGACGTGGGACTGCATTGCTACACAGCAGCAGCTGCTAACTGCCTTTTGGTGGTAGACGGTGTAGTATGACTAATAGCCGTGGGGCTGGCAGCCGTAGGGCTGCATTGCACCAGCCCCTTGCCCTTTGGTAGAAGATGGTATATTACAACTGGTATCCGTCGTCGTCATACTGCAGTGGCTGTCAATCATGGGCACCTGCGCAGACATGCTACTGTCTCGATGATGATGGCTATCAGTCGTAGTATACTATTTTCTGCCAATTGCCCAGTATTGTCTGCTAAGCACCCAGAAGAGGCCGAGGGCGATCTGGGTGCTGGCGGACGTGGGGCTGCATTGCTACACAGCAGCAGCCCCTTGCCTTTTGGTAGAAGATGGTATATTACGATTGGTATCCGTCGTCATCGTACTGCAGAGGCTATCAGTCATGCTGCACCGTCGGCTGACAGCTTAAGATGTAAAAAATAGATTTGTTCTGTATTCATTTGCTTCCCCTTCCTCCGTGAAATCAATGGACTGCTAAGCCCAGGGTTTTCAGTTTAATCTTTGGGGGGACCATTCTGTGTGACAGTTGTTTGTGTTTCTCCCTGATGCACAGCCACCTTTCTTGATTTTAATTCCCTGTTCCTGTACCTGTACGCCATGTCGTCACTCGGCCCTCCCTCCCTCCCGCCCTCCCTCCTTCTCCTGGTCCATCAGATACTACTTTCGCGCCTTTTTTCTGACCAGGCGCCATAGCTAGCACTGGGATCATGGAGCCAGCTCAGATCACCGCGGCAATTATGAGCACTATGAACACCACGCGAATTGTCCTGGAGTATATGCGGAGCCAGGACATGCCAAGGCGAAACCCGGACCAGCCGAGGAGGCGATTGCAGCGCGGCGAAGAGAGTGATGAGGAAATTGACATGGACATAGACCTCTCACAAGGCACAGGCCCCAGCAATGTGGAAATCATGGTGTCACTGGGGCAGGTTCATGCCGTGGAATGCCGATTCTGGGCATGGGAAACAAGCACAGACTGGTGGGACCGCATTGTGCTGCAGGTGTGGGACGATTCCCAGTGGCTGCGAAACTTTCGCATGCGTAAGGCCACTTTCATGGAACTTTGTGACTTGCTTTCCCCTGCCCTGAAACGCCAGGATACCAAGATGAGAGCAGCCCTCACAGTTGAGAAGCGAGTGGCGATAGCCCTGTGGAAGCTTGCAACGCCAGACAGCTACCGGTCAGTTGGGAATCAATTTGGAGTGGGCAAATCTACGGTGGGGGCTGCTGTGATCCAATTTGCCAGGGCAATGAAAGACCTGGTGATATCAAGGGTAGTGACTCTGGGCAACGTGCAGGCAATAGTGGATGGTTTTGCTGAAATGGGATTCCCAAACTGTGGCGGGGCCATAGACGGAACCCATATCCCTATCTTGTCACCGGAGCACCAAGCCACCGACTACGTAAACCGCAAGGGGTACTTTTCAATGCTGCTGCAAGCCCTGGTGGATCACAAGGGACGTTTCACCAACATCAACGTGGGATGGCCGGAAAAGGTACATGATGCTCGCGTCTTCAGGAACTCTGGTCTGTTTCGAAAGCTGGAGGAAGGGACTTTTTTCCCGGACCAGAAAGTAACCATTGGGGATGCTGAAATGCCTATCGTGATCCTTGGGGACCCAGCCTACCCCTTAATGCCATGGCTCATGAAGCCGTACACAGGCAGCCTGGACAGTAGTCAGGACCTGTTCAACTACAGGCTGAGCAAGTGCCGAATGGTGGTGGAATGTGCATTCGGACGTTTAAAAGCGCGCTGGTGCAGCTTACTGACTCGCTCAGACCTCAGCGAAAAGAATATCCCCATTGTTATTGCTGCTTGCTGTGCACTCCACAATATCTGTGAGAGTAAGGGGGAGACATTTATGGCGGGGTGGGAGGTTGAGGCAACTCGCCTGGCCGCTGATTACGCGCAGCCAGACACCAGGGCGGTTAGAGGAGCACAGCAGGGCGCGGTGCGCATCAGAGAAGCTTTGAAAACGAGTTTTGTGACTGGCCAGGCTACTGTGTGAAACTTCTGTTTGTTTCTCCTTGATGAACCCTCCAACCCCGACCCCCCCCGACCCGGTTCACTCTACTTCCCTGTAAACCAACCACCCCACCCACCCTCCCCTCCCCAATTCGAGCACCGCTTGCAGAGGCAATAAAGTCATTGTTTTTTCACATTCATGCATTCTTTATTAGTTCCTCACAGAAGCAGGGGGATAATTGCCAAGGTAGCCTGGGATGGGTGGGGGAGGAGGGATGGAAAAGGACACACTGCATTTTAAAACTTTAAGTCTTATTGAAGGCCAGCCTTCTGATGCTTGGGCGATCATCTGGGGTGGAGTGACTGGGTGGACGGAGGCCCCCCCACCGTGTTCTTGGGCGTCTGGGTGAGGAGGCTATGGAACTTGGGGAGGAGGGCTGTTGGTTAAACAGGGGCTGTAGCGGCGGTCTCTGCTCCTGCTGCCTTTCCTGCAGCTCAACCATACGCTCGAGCATATCAGTTTGATGCTCCAGCAGACGGAGCATTGACTCTTGCCGTCTGTCTGCAAGCTGACGCCACCTATCGTCTTCAGCCCGCTACTTGCTCTTTTCATCCCGCCATTCAGCCTGCCACCTCTCCTCTCGTTCATATTGTGCTTTTCTCATGTCCGACATTGACTGCCTCCACGCATTCTGCTGTGCTCTATCAGCGTGGGAGGACATCTGCAGCTCCGTGAACATATCGTCCCGCGTCCTACGTTTTCTCTTTCTAATGTTCACTAGCCTCTGCGAAGGAGAAACATTTGCAGCTGGTGGAGGAGAAGGGAGAGGTGGTTAAAAAAGACACATTTTAGAGAACAATGGGTACACTCTTTCATTACAAGGTCGCATTTTTCCTCTGCCTGCCGGTTTGGTATGAGAGATCACTCACGCAGTACCCCAGGCAACATATTTCGGCTTGCAGGCAGCCATGGTAGGCCACAGTGTTTTGGCTTTTTTAACCTTCTTAACATGCGGGAAAGGTTGCAAACAGCAGCGCATTTCCCATATCAAGGATGAATTGGGTTGGCCATTTAAAATGGGTTTTCAATGTAAAAGGAGAGGCTGCGGTTTCCCGGTTAACATGCGGCACAAACCCAAGTAAACCACCCCCCCACACACACACACACGATTCTCTGGGATGATCACTTCACCCCTCCCCCCACCGCGTGGTTAACAGTGGGGAACATTTCTGTTCAGAAGAGCAGGAACGGGCACCTCTGAATGTCCCCTTAATAAAATCACCCCATTTCAACCAGGTGACCGTGAATGATATCACTCTCCTGAGGATAACAAAGAGAGATAAGGAATGGATATTGTCTGCATGCCAGCAAACACCGGGACCATACGCTGCCATGCTTTGTTATGCAATGATTCCAGACTATGTGCTACTGGCCTGGCGTGGTAAAGTGTCCTACCATGGCGGACGGGATAAGGCAGCCCTCCCCAGAAACCTTTTGCAAAGGCTTTGGGAGTACATAAAGGAGAGCTTTCTGGAGATGTCCCTGGAGGATTTCCACTCCATCCCCATACACGTTAACAGACTTTTGCAGTAGATGGACTGGCCGCGATTGCCAGGGCAAATTAATCATTAAACACGCTTGCTTTTAAACCATGTGTAATGTTTACAAATATTTACAAAGGTACACTCACCAGAGGTCTCCTGTGTGCCCTGAGGGTCTTGGGTGAGTTCGGGGGTTACTGGTTCCAGGTCCAGGGTCACAAACATATCCTGGCTGTTGGGGAAACCGGTTTCTCCGCTTCCTTGCTGCTGTGAGCTACCTACAGTACCTCCATCCTCATCTTCCTTGTTCCCCGAACCATCTTCCCTGTGTGTTTCTCCATTGACGGAGTCATAGCACACGGTTGGGGTAGTGGTGGCTGCACCCCCTAGAATGGCATGCAGCTCCGCGTAGAAGCGGCAAGTTTGCGGCTCTGCCCCGGACCTTCCATTTGCTTCTCTGGCTTTGTGGTAAGCTTGCCGTAGCTCCTTAATTTTCACGCTGCACTGCTGTGTGTCCCTGTTATGGCCTCGGTCCTTCATGGCCTTGGAGACCTTTTCTAATACTTTGCCATTTCTTTTACTGCTACGGAGTTCAGCTAGCACTGATTCATCTCCCCATATGGCGAGCAGATCCCGTACCTCCCGTTCGGTCCATGCTGGAGCTCTTTTGTGATCCTGGGACTCCATCACGGTTACCTGTGCTGATGAGCTCTGCGTGGTCACCTGTGCTTTCCACGCTGAGCAAACAGGAAATGAAACTCAAACGTTCGCGGGTCTTTTCCTGTCTACCTGGTCAGTGCATCTGAGTTGAGAGTGCTGTCCAGAGCGGTCAC
Source organism: Trachemys scripta elegans (assembly GCF_013100865.1). Lineage (NCBI taxonomy): Eukaryota > Metazoa > Chordata > Testudines > Emydidae > Trachemys > Trachemys scripta. The sequence continues at coordinate 58,679,068 of NC_048299.1, read as the reverse complement.
AATGAAGCACTGTGGGATAGCTCCCGGAAGCCAATAACATCGAATTCCGTCCACACTACCCCAATTCCGACCCGCAAAGGCCGATTTTATCGCTAATCCCCTCGTCGGAGGTGGTGTAAAGAAACCGGTTTAAAGGACCCTTTAAGTCGAAAGAAAGGGCTTCGTTGTGTGGACATGTCCAGGCTTAATTCGATTTAACGCTGCTAAAGTCGACCTAAACCCGTAGTGTAGACCAGGCCTAATATGCATTCCAAAACCCCATTAGAAATTCTCTGGGAGACTATGGCTTGCCCACACGACTGCTCTCTTATGGCAAGAGTTTCTGTGATTTCCTAATGGGTTTGGTTCTTTGCAGGTAGAATGCCAGGGCATGCTGGATGTCGAGGATGTCTCTTGTCTTCAGAAGAAGTGTGGAGTTTGGGGAAAAATACAGTTTAAAATGTATCACTTGATTGATGTAGAACTCAGAAATAATCTTGGGGAGAAACCTTCTCTTTGTGAAACACTGTATAAGGCGAGTCCGCCATGATGACTCCGAGCTTGCTGACCTCCAAGCTGAGGTGATAGCTACTAACACAACCACCTTCATGGCCAGATGGGCCATGGTACAAATTGCCATGGGTTCAAAAGGCAGACTAATGAGCTTGAATAGGAGACGGTTAAGGTCCCATTGAGGGGTAGGTTTAAGCACTGGTGGGAAGGTCCCAATCAGGCCTTTCATGAATTGTACTGCAGCTGGGTGAGTAAACACAGAGCTTCCTTTCACTGAAAGGAGGAAGTCACTAATTGCTGCTAAATGTTTGGCTGGATAGAAGGTTCTAGTAGTCTCTTTTTCTATTCTGGTTAAGGACTACCTGAACAGGGGCCGAACATGTTGTATTTCTGATGCCCATCCAAAACACAGGCCATGAGATGGTGTAAACCCAGATTGGGATGCTTGGTCCCCGCAATCCTGGGCTAGGAGATCTGAGAACAGGCAGATGCTGATTGGTGGACGGGGAGACATTGCTAGAAGCTCCATGAACCAAAACTGTCTGGGCTGGGGGAGGAGAGGGGGGAGCTAGGAAAATGGTGTTGACTCTGTCATGACATATCTTCCCTGCGACCTTTGGAAACAGGAATAGGAAGAAAGGCACATCTTGAGCTGTTCGTCCAAGACATCAGCGGAGCATCATCTTGGGAGTCGTAACCCATGGTCCCCCTGGAGCAAGATAGAAGAAGCTTTCTTTTCATTTGGGATGCAAAGAGATCCCACAGTAGAGTACCTCACTGTGTAAATATCTCGCTCCCAAACGTGTTGTGAATCTCCCACTTGTGGTCTATCAAGACGCTTCTGCTTAACTAGTCTGCCAAGGAGTTGTACATACCAGGAAGATATCCAGCTTGTGTAGCAATGTGGTTTCTGATGCACCAGTTCCAAAGTCTAACAGCTTCCTGGCAGAGAGGATGAGATCTTGCTCCTCCCTGTATGCTTACATAGACCATGGTGGTGATATTGTCTGACTTGATGTGAATATGTAACAAGCGTATAAGACAAAGGAAGGCCTTGCACACAAGGCGGACCACCCTCAGTTCCAGAAAGTTTATATGTAGTCAGGCATCTTGCAGGGGTCCAGGTATCCTGAGCAGTGTGATTGTCCAGGTGAGCACCCCACCCCAGAAGGGAGGCATCCATCACAATTATGGCCCTGAGGGTACGAGGAGTGAAGGGAACTCCCGCTATGACCTTTTCTGGTTCGGCCACTAAGTTATAAGGGTGACAACTTTAGTAGGAATGACCACCCTGGAGCTGATATGGTCCTTGTTTGATTGATAGGTCAAAGGGAGCCAAGCCTGCAGTCACTGTAAGTAGATTCTGGCCAAAAGAGTCATGCACGTGCACATGACCACGTGGCCTAACAGTGAGAGGCACGTATGCACTGTGGTTCGTGGTCTGCGAGTGATGTGTGACATCAGGGTGCTCAGTGTATGAAACCTTTCTGAGGACAGGATGCTCTCACAGAAGTCAAGTCCAACCTTTACCCTACACAGTTTATTGACTGTGTGGGTAACAAAATGAACTTTTCTTCATTTATGCAAATACCTAGGGCAGTTAAAGTTGTACGAGAAACCTTGTTACTGACCTAACCTCCTGACAAGATCAGTCTCCCAGGAGCCAATCATGCAGGTATGGCAATACCATATAGCCATGGTGTCTCATCTAAGCTGCTACCACGGAGAAAACCTTTGTAAATAGTCTGGATGCTGTAGCCACACCAAAGGAAAGGACTTGAAACTGGAAGTGTTCCTGGCCTATCATAAAACACAGGAACTTCCTGTGTGATGGGTAAATGTCCACACGGAAATGTAAGCAGAGTCAGGCTGAGCTCTACCCTGACAGCTGGTAGTGAATTATGGCGAGTGTGGAAAAGAACTCTAGGGGCTGATCTTGTTTGCATAGGCACATCCACTCGCCTGGCATGAGACAACAGCAACTCAAAGTGGTTACTTTGGCTGGTGTGGGATCCCCAGTTTTCTCTGTTATTGGGGCAGGAAGAATAAAGTTTTGTTACTCTGATTCTGTGAATCAAGGCCAGTGGAACTGTTGTATGACAGAAGGACTGAGTGAGTCCTTCACCATTACCTAAGTAGCACTTGCTTGACAAGGGGCCTGGGTTACAAAACCCAGTGAATTGAGAGAGGATGGGGACAGGTATTTATACCTGATGGGATGGGCCCCCTCTGAGGGTTTGAAACACCAATTGCACTACCGCCTCTCTCCACTGTTGAATGTCAGAGCTAATTTTGATTCCATTAGGAGTCTAGTTACAGGCTGCTGAGCTGAATTCACTTTGGGCCAATGGTGCACTAGCAGTGGGGCTCCCCTACTATGAGTTGAAATTGCTAAGAGCTGAAATCACAAAAGAGCTAAAGTTATTAAGAGCTGAGATCACTGAGTGCTGTGTTAACTAGTGGGGGAGCCTGAAGCTATATTGCTAAGCAGCTGGCAAAGCAATTTGTGGGGACGACTGGAAGAGCAGCGAGCGGCGCGGAGCCTTGCAGGGCCGGTTGGAGCGGCCCAAGGAACAGCAAGTGGAGCTGTTTGTGGGGACAGCTGGAGCGGCTCACAGGTTGGGGAGCGGAGCGGCTTGTAGAGCGGAGCAGTTTGTGGGACGACAAAAAGTGGACTGGCTCGTGGTGAAGGCTATGACGGAACCCCACGGAGAGACGGCCAGCCGGCCTCAGATCATGTAAGGTGCCCCTTAACACCCTGCGTGCCCCCCCTTTTACTCTGGGGCTGCACTGACCAGGGACAGAGACTTTGGGGTCTGTTGGACTTTTGGGTGGTTGCTGGACCCAAGAGACTTTGGGGGTGTTGGACTTTGGGGACTCTGGGTGATTTTTGGGTTGCTGGATTCAAGAACCAAAGGGAAAGGACACAGCCCAATTTGCTGGGGTGGATTTTTTGCTCATGGTTTGTGTTATGAATCCTGTTTTTCCAATTTAATGCTGATGTCGTTTACCTCATGTTATTAAACATTTTCTGTTACACTCAGACTCCGTGCTTGCAAGAGGGGAAGTACTGCCTCTTAGAGGAGCCCAGGGAGTGGTATGTAATTGTCCCAGGTCACTGGGTGGGGGCTCGAGCCGGTTTTGCATTGCGTTATTGAAACGGAACCCCTAGATACAGAACCCGGCCCTTGTTGCTGCCAACTTAGATGGGCAGAAGGGTTACAGAAATATGCATCCTTCACATCGAGAGCAGTGAACCACATCCCTTCTTGAAGAGCGAGGATTACAGATGCCAGCATCATCAGCTGGAAATTCAGTTTTCAATTAGAGATGTTGAGTTGCCAATGGTCCAGGATAGGTCTCACCCTCTGCCTTTTTTGGGAACTAGGAAATATGGGGAGTAGAATTCTCTCCCATGGTAATGAGGTGGGACGCACTCTTGTAATAAGGATTCTGCTTCCCATTAAAGAATTACCTCATGAGAGTGGTCCCCGAAGGGGGTTTGTCACGTGGGAAGAGGAGAAACTCTATGGGGTATCGTTGGTGGATTATCTCCAGAACCCAACTGTCCATAGTGATCTTGTTCCAGCTGTAGGCAAAGAGTGCAAGACTGCCCCCAAAGGTAACAGGGGACAAGGTGGTTGGCATCAACGGTGGTACATGGGTCTCGACCAACATGTCCAAAGTGGCTCTTGGCTAGTGGTTGTGTGTGAGTAGAGACTTGACAGTAAAGAGGACTGAGACGCAAAGGCGGAATCTTCTGACGTTTGTGTGGCAGCTCAGCTGTGCGCTGGTACTAAGATGCATAAGAAGGGGATGGCCTTGGTTTATAGGGCTGCCTCTGGTGTTTTATCTTGAGATCAGAGAAATCCCTAGGGAATGCAGATTCAATCTTGAGTCTTTTAGCGAGTGCAGGGACTTGTCCGTTACCTCATTAAAGAGATTCAACTGACAACTGCAGCTAGGAGTCCCTCCTCATGACTAGACCAGTGGCCAAACTTCTGGAAGCCATGTCTACCATACATCCACTGCAGCCTAAAAGGCTACCTTTGCCACTAGCTTCATCTTAATCACTGAGAAGCCACATGCATTATGAAACACAGACTTGAGTCTCCTACAGCAGTGCTTCTCAAAGTCGGGCCGCCGCTTGTTCAGGGAAAACCCCTGGCGGTCCAGGCCGGTTTGTTTACCTGCCGCATGCGGAGGTTCAGCCAATCTGGCTCCCACTGGCCGCGGTTCGCCGCTCCAGGCCAATGGTGGCTGCAGGAAGGGCAGCCAGCATATCCCTCAGCCCGCGCCACTTCCCGCAGCCCCCATTGGCCTGGGAAGGGCGAACCGCAGCCAGTGGGAGCCGTGATCAGCCGAACCTGCGCATGCGGCAGGTAAACAAACCGGCCCAGACCACCAGGGGCTTTCTCTGAACAAGCTGCGGACTTGCTTTGAGAAGCACTGTCCTACAGAACTGTTGCCTTTTCATTTGAAATAAGTTATAAAAGAAAAGCTCTGTTTGCAAATATAAGCACTTTCAGAGAGACTTGCATAAATAGCAGCCATTTCCTGTAATTCTGGATATCTATAAATTAGCAGGCATGTATTTGGGGAAATTCATCAGGTTTCCTTCATGACACTTGGATCAAAGCATTGTAAAGCAATCTGTTCTAACCAAACAATCCCATAGTTTCTCCTCCTATTCTACAAATTGGAAGCAGCAATAACACAGGTTTTAATTCTTCTCAGATGATGCTGTAGTTTTAAGTATTTAACTACAAAGGAAAAATGTCAAGTATCAGAGGGGTAGCCGTGTTAGTCTGAATCTGTAAAAAGCAACAGAGGGTCCTGTGGTACCTTTAAAGACTAAGGGTACATCTACACTACAGGGGGGAGTCCATTTAAGATACGCAAATTCAGCTACGTGAATAGCGTAGCTGAATTCGACGTATCGCAGCCGACTTACCCCGCTGTGAGGACGGCGGCAAAATCGACTTCTGCGGCTTTCTGTCGGCGGCGCTTACTCCCACCTCCGCTGGTGGAGTAAGAGCGCCGATTTGGGGATTGATTGTCGCGTCCCAACGGGACGCGATAAATCGATCCCCGAGAGGTCGATTTCTACCCGCCGATTCAGGCGGGTAGTGTAGACCTAGCCTAACAGAAGTATTGGGAGCATAAGTTTTCGTGGGTAAGAACCTCACTTCTTCAGATGCAAGTCTGAAGAAGTGAGGTTCTTACCCACAAAAGCTTATGGTCCCAATACTTCTGTTAGTCGTAAAGGTGCCACAGGACCCTCTGTTGCTTTTTAAAGGAAAAATGGTTTAGCTACAGAATTTCTTTCCGTTTCCCCATTTCAGATATTTGATCATGAGCAAACCAAAGAGAAAAGCTTCAGAATCACTTTGTAAACAGGAAAAACAAAACAATACTTGTATGTACTGAAGCATCCTGTATCACTGACATCGCAAATGAATGCAACCAGAATTTACAAATATCTTGAACCAGGAGTCTGGGTCAGACTAGTGTTAAGTGAACATCAATTTGCCTCCAGACACAAGAACTGTTTCTAAACTCCTCCACATAATATTCCTCTGTCCACTTTCCCAAAGACCAGTGCAAAACTCAGAAATAGAGACAAACTGGAGTTATATGTCTGGCTTACATTTCCTGACTGTGTGTGAGAGCTAATGTCATAGCTATAACTAGGGCCCTACCAAATTCACAATCCATTTTGGTCAATTTCACAATCATAGGATTTTAAATATAATAAATATCATTATTTCAGCTACTTAAATCTGAAATTTCACTGTGTTGTAATTGTAGGGGTCCCAAAAAGGAGTTTGGGGGGGGGGTTGAAAGGGTATTGTAGGGGGAGTTGCGGTACTGCTACCGTAACTTTTCTGCTGCTGCTGGCGGTGGCACTGCCTTTAGAGCGGCAGCTGCTGGCTGGGAGCCCAGCTCTGAAGGCAGAGCCACCACCGGCAGAATTAAGGATGACATGGTATGGAATTGCCAGCCTTACTTCTGCACTGCTGCTGGCAGGGCGCTGCCTTCAGAGCTGGGCACCCGGCCAACCACCACCGCTCTCCAGCCATTCAGCTCAGAAGACAGCACAGAAGGATGTCAATACTGCAACCCTCCTAAAATACTCTTGTGAACCCCTGCAACTCTCTTTTGGGTCAGGACCCCCAATTTGAGAAACACTGGTCTTCCCCATGAAATCAGTATAGTCTGGGGTAAAAGCCCACAAAAAAACAGATTTCACAGGGGAGACCAGATTTCATGGTCCTTGATGCATTTTTCATGGCTGTGAATTTGGTAGGGCCCTAGCTATAACTCAAGTAGTAATCCCCCAGAATTCCCCTGTACTCTTCTCCTGTCTCTAGCAATGCATCAGTCTCACTCTATAGGTATATACTCTCCAAGTAATTCATAGTATCAGACATACCATGGCAAGATACTGTAAGAGAACCCCTATTCTGTCTTTATCTGTTGGCGTGTCAGTTCTGGGACATAGCAAACACAAACATTTTGATTGTTTGAACTTAAATATTTTTAGGAGAAGAAAACCTCTTCAAGCAGCTTTGACAATACATCTCTACCCCGATATAATGCGACCCAATATAACACGAATTCGCATATAACGCAGTAAAGCAGTGCTCCGGGGAGGCAGGGCTGCACACTCCAGTGGATCAAAGCAAGTTCAATATAATGCGGTTTCACCTGTAACGCGGTAAGATTTTTTGGCTCCAGAGGACAGTGTTATATTTAGGTAGAGGTGTACTCAAATTCTTTAACTAGAGTTACACACACACACACACACACTTATTACAAGGAAGAAAAAAATGGGAAAGAGAATCTCCAGCTCCCTAAGAAAACAGTAAAAATTAGTAAAAAAAAGATTTTGTGAAAGTAACTTTTTAATTCCATATCAGTTAAACTGATATGGACTATGAAAACAAGATATGTAATAACAAACAACAACAATACCACCACTGTTTAGCTCTCATATAGCCCTTTTTGTCCATAGATCTCAAAGCACTTAACAAGGGAAAGCAGTATCATTATCTCCATTTTAGACTCATAGACTCATAGACTTTAAGGTCAGAAGGGACCATTATGATCATCTGGTCTGACCCCCTGCATGCTGCAGGCCATAAAACCGTCCCTACCCCTTCCCTGGACTCTGCTGTTGAAGTCCCCAATCCTGTTTTAGGTGACTTCAATCGGCAGAAACCCTCCTGCTAGAGATCCCTGCCCTATGCTGCGAGGAAGGCGAAAAACCTCCAGATGGGGAAGCCAAGGCACAAAGAGATTAAGTGATTTCGCAAAATCACCCAGCAGACCACCAGCTGAGGTGGGAACAGAACCCATTCTCCTGTGTTCCAGTCCAGTGCTCTATATACTAGATGATACTGCACAAGTAAGTACTTATGGGCTTCATTATTTAAAATACATCTTACTCAGATTCTTAGTATGTTAAATTATAATGTGTTATACATAGCATAGCAATTCAATTAGAAGTTGACAGTGCAACTCACTTGGAATAATTCCCCCCCCCCATAAATATTAAATTTCATTCCTTAATATAGTTAATGTCTATGTCCTTACTGGTGAATTAGGACGCCTGAATAATCATACAATAAACCCAAAACATTACAGTAACTTCGTAATCAAACAGGTAGGAGAATACAATATTCCAGATATCTGAAATTGCATCTGAATTTCTTTTTTTAACGAATTGCTAACAAGATTCTGTTTTGGTTCTATTTCAGATCTGATTCTACTGCTGAGTGGTCAGATTGGGCTGCTCACTGGGGATTAACAGACAGGTACTTTATTCTGGAGGTTGCTATCTTGATCTCCAGAATCTGTGATTTTGTATAGAAAATAAAGTCAGGAATTAAACCAGGGCAAAAAAAAAAAAAAAAAAAAAGGGAGAGAGAGAAAAGAAAACAAAAAGAGAAAACAAGAGCAATAATATTCTCCCATAAACTAAGTTCCACTTAGCTAAGATGACAAAAATGAGATGCCATTCTCACTAGATTGTGCAAAAGTTCTAATAAGATTATGCACACTGGTAATCTTATTAGGTGTAGCTCTTTCTTGATTGGGTGAAAATGTTAAGGCAGGTGTCATCAGGTGGTGCTGTTACACAGTGTTCCAAGTTCTTCTTAATGTGCAAGCAAATGTTCAGTCTTGGGAAGACATGCTATGTATTACTTTTTATTATGCAAGGTTCTCTGTAGAGGGAACTGAGTAAACAGCAGAAGACTTTGCTCTCTGCCTAGGTCTGATGGAAGTCAATTCTTGAGGCAGAACTGCTTTCTGAGAACAGGGCTCTGGTGACAGATCGAGATTTCTGAAAGAAAAGATTACCAGCATGTTGTTTGTAGCTACCGCTGTTCCAGGATTGGTGTATGTGTTTAAATAGAACAAGTCACATTTAGAATATACTCAGACTCCACATCAGTGGTTTCTCCTTCACTGGGATGCAGACCCAACAACAGCTTCCACAATAAGTTATGCACAGTAGATTGATAACACCATCCTTCCTCTACTCTCTTAGGTGCTTTATTCATCAGTGAACTAGTTAATGACATTTAAATTATCATTAGGCATTGGTGCTAACTTTCATTAAAACAAACAGGAACAGAGTCCCTTTTTTTCCAGAGCTATTGTTTCAGGCTCTCTACAAACTCCAGCATCACTACATTGGTTACACTTGGTTCATATTTTAAAGGTTTTCTTCACAACCACAAGGGCTAGAAATTTTTTTATTCAAGATGCAAGCTTTAGATTGTAAGTTCTTTGAGGAACAGACCATCTTGTGGTTCATGTTTGTACAGCACCTCGCACAACGGGGTCTTTCTTCATGATTGGGGCTCCTAGGTGAACCACAGTATAAGCAATAATAAGATTACAGTTTAGACTCTAGGGCACAAGAAAGCATGTTGGGGGGAGTTGTGTATACTATACCTCTCCAACCTGAACCTTCAATGCAGTATCTAAAGTAAAACCCAAATATTAGGTTAGCTCTCTAGATGATGCTTACTATTGCATTTATTTAAAACTGAATAAAAGCTTTATTGAACAATATGAAAGTACGGTTTTTAAAATGTTGTATATTTTGTTGTTTTTTACTCTAATGATAATACACATTTTAATATACTATGCATCTGTGACTTTTTTGTAATCAAAATTAGTCAACCTTAAACAACAATTTAAAAACCAAAACCACTTTACAAAGATTTTGCTATCACTGATTTTTATTATAGATACAAATATCTGAAAATCAGTGTCCTCTAATCAGAAAAATAAGACAACATTTTAATAAAATATTCTATAACAAAACAAAGTCTGAAAAACAAATCAAATATCAATTAAAGCTGAAATACCATCTCTGGCAAAACATTATTTAACATTACAGAAGCAATTCCAAGACTGCATCTTAAGTCCAGTATTGACTGTATCACCGTATGAAACTTCCTAGTCTTTTCCCAAAACAAAAAACACAACACTGTACATTCTTCAAATGATAATGGCCTATTACAGAAATTCTGTTAAAAGTTCCCCTACACACACTAGTCCCCAGCTAAAACTCTGTCCAAGAGCAATATCACCAGTCAAGAGCAACACCCTGTGGCCAGATATATTCTTACAGAAATTATGTCTCTGGTCCTTTTTCTTTTCCACTGCTGCTCCCTCCTTCCCATTTCGGTCTCCAAATATGCTACTGAATGAAAGAGTGACTCAGCAGTGGCTTCAATAAACATGCAGGTCAGGAGTGACTTCTTGCACCCCAGTAGTTATAAATAGACTTGTTCCAAATTTTGCATAATACTTGGGAGTTTTTATTCTTTTGTTCATTCAAACAACCCTCCCCTCCCTCCATGGTGAAAATCTGCAGTCTTCAAAATATATTTAGACAAACATTCAGAAATCTTATTTATGTTTGTCAGGGATCAAAACCTGAAAGATACTAAATGATTTCCTATAACCCTACCACCCCCACCCCACACACTTTTATAAAAAGACAAGCAGGATTTTCTTGTGATAATAAGGCATGGTATTTTATTTGGCCAGATAGGGGGCATGATGGCACATGGCAAAGAGGAAACAGACACAGTATCCTTGGCCTTTTACCAACTCAGTCAGAAGGGCTCAATCATACCTTGCTTGGATTCTGGGGAGGGAAAATAGGCTTGTTAGCTCTCTCCACTTAGTACATTCTGCTGACCAGGTCTCAAGGCACCACAGGTGGTTTTTGTCTTGGAGGCAGCTGCTGTTGGAATATCTGCCTGGCTATCTGACAAAACACATCACTGGCCACTCAGTAAGAGCAGCTGTCATCTATTTTAACAGGAACATCTTGGAAGGGAACAGAGCAAGAGCTGGGGAAAGAGGGAGAGGACAGCGGGCATGAAAAGGAGTCATGATTCCACACGTCTGATCTCCTGGTATCCGGCTAACAGCTCTCCCACCAGTAAATAACATCTCCTTGAAAGGTCCTCAGAATGGTCAAAATGAAAAAGCAAAGCATTGACAAACTTAAGAGCATTTCTCCTTGCTACTGCCTCAATTAGCATCATCATGCTCTTAACTTCAAATAGTTATTCGGAAACATACTTTTTTAAAAGAAATCCCAATGAAGGGACCACACCTGTAATTACACAAAAATGGTTATGCTTACCAAACCCTTTTATATTTTGAATATTTGAGCGTAGGACAACTACTTTCAGATCCCTTGTACGTTTTTTTTTTTTTGTTTTTTTTTTTTAGAACTCAAACAAAATAAAAATAACTTAAGCAAACGGCTGGTGAGTCCTCTGGCCTACTAAGAAGGGTCTATCTCCTCCTCCTCATCATCATCTGTCTTGTTGTCAGAACTGATGATGTCCTCGCCTTTTTCCTCTGTCTTTTCACATTCAAGCTCTTCACCAGGTTCATTCTGTGGTGGAGCTGGGATCACATCAGGCAACAAGAAACAGTCATCATTCAGCACTTGCTCAGCTGTCATTCTGTTACTGCAGATCAGATTCAAGAGTAGAGATTTAACCTTATCATCCTAAGAGAAAACAAAAGGGAAGAGGAAAGGGAAAGCGAGTGAAAAGAGTTTTACTTAGCAGGAGAAACACGCAAGCCTCCAACTCCATAAATGTCCATTAACAAGTCAAATTTTTCCTCAATGCTTCTTCCAAGTACTTGGAGCCCAGAAATATTACACATGCAAAAAAGAAGTGATGATCTAATATAATTTCAATACTGAGCACATTGAACAGAGGCGGTACTTGTTAACAACTTGACAAAAACAATCACTGTTAATCATTAAACGCTTGTGGATCTCACACTCAGGCAATTTCTTCAGTAACATGTAATGGTCCACAGTGCCAGTTCCCACAGCCATTATAAATGAATGACTTTAACTGTTTTTATTTGCCATCATCAGGGAAATCCTTAACACCAGTAGGACAATTAAAAGATCAATTAAAACTGCTTTGTGCCCTCCACTACATTCATTTTAGTTACTGTAATTTTTGTAAGTCTCAAGATTTACTTTCAACTTGTTAGTCCCAACTCTGACAGATAAAGAAAAAATGAAAAGTAAACCAACAGCGGCTAAATTCATCATCAGCCCTTCATTTATACCTTAGAATATTTGGACTCTACAGTTCAAAAGCTTAACACATTAAAAGTGCTGGAAAATGGAAAAAAAACAATACATTGCTGAGGAATAGAAGAGAGTTCTCGGTTTGAGCAAGAGCTCTAAAAAACACTGATCCTTGTTAATTGATTTTGAGAACTAGATTCTGAAAATGCTCAGACACACTGTAAAAGAGAACCACTTCTATAAAGGCTAGTGTTTGGCATTCTCCCCAAGTTAGCACCATCTTTAGCTAGCTTTAATAAAGGAGAGAATACTGAAACACTTGTGTCTCTCATTTCCCCCCACCTAGTACAGAGGACTTCTTTTTCTGTTGGATCTGCTTCACAGTTGCTGTGACAGCGCATGCCAGTGGTCAGACAAGGGGACTAAACCAAGGATCCTGGATTCAATTCCCATCTCTTCCACTAACTAGCAGGGTGAGATGGGAGAATTAACCTCTCTGTCTTACTTGTCAAATGGGCATAACAGTTGCTGACCTAAATAATGTTTACAAAGTGAGGTTAAATAATGTTTACAAGGTACTTGAAATCCTTGCATGAAAGTCTCTACAGAAGAGAAAAGTGTAAGTGCATTTATACATTTATTTGTTTTTCAATGTACTACATGACTATGAAACTGTTTTTGTAAAATTAAAAATGAAAAAAAAAATAATATTAAAGGGTGATTTGACGATTAACTATTTAATAGCTTGGCGAATTATGTTTGGATATCTGAAATTCACAACACTAAGTGCCAATGAAGGAACACATGATCATTTTGAATTGGAAATGAAGGTTACTTACCTGTAACCAGAGTTCTTCGAGATGGCTCTGCATATTCACACTCACCCTTTTCTAGCAGCCAGCAGTGTTTCTCGAACTAGGGATCAGCTTGCTGCCTTCCTAAGCTGTGTCAGAAAAATCTCAGGGACCAGCAAGGATGCTGCCATGGACCAGTTGTTGAGAAACACTGAGCTAGAGCACTCTCGAATCCCGCCCCTCCCAACACACTGAGGGTGAGGCTCTGAAGGAGGCGGATTAATATGAAAATCAGACACCACCTTCCATAAGAACTGAGGATCAAGTCTAAGGATTACTTTATCCTCAAGAAAAGTAGTAAAACATGGATCACCTGACATAATGGCTGTAACAAAGGCCATTTTGATATATAAATGATAAAATGAACACTTAGGCAATGGTTCAAACGGAGATTTTACCAATGTGATCAAAACCAAACTGAGGTTCCAAGAAAGGACAGGGTCTCTCTCTAACAAGAGGATACACATTTGATAATCCTTTCATAAACTTTTTAACTGAAGCATGAACAAACAATGATCTATCATCAACTAAAGCATGATGAGATGAAATGAATGGAGATATCCCATCTCCTAGAACTGGAAGGGACCCTGAAAGGTCATCGAGTTCAGCCCCCTGCCTTCACTAGCAGGACCAAGTACTGATTTTGCCACAGATCCCCAAGTGGCCCCCTCAAGGATTGAACTCACAACCCTGGGTTTAGCAGGCCAATGCTCAAACCACTGAGCTATCTCCCCCCCCCCATGATATGGGGACATGGCTGCCAATGGACCTTTAAGGATGAGTTAGACAACCCTTGATTTTCTCTGTACAGTAAGTATTTCAGGACACAAGGAATGGAAGCCAATATAGAATAATCAGCCTTCTTCTACATCCATGTCTGAAACCTGGACCACTTTAGGCAGTAACAGTTTCCAGTGGATCATTTTCCAGCATTAACTAGTATGTTCTGTACACATGGGGAACACGACTGCTCAAGAGCAGACAGAGTCAAAGTCCAATTGCCCACACGATCAAGCGAAAGGACTGTAGGTCTCAGTGGAAAAACCCTGCCCACTCCTGGGACAGGAAGTCTGGAGACAGAGGGAGGCATATAAAGCCTCCAATGGCCAGTTGAAGATGATCAGTCAACCACCACTGACATGCCCAAGCCAGGGCTAGGAGTATTATCTTTGCTTTCTCCCGACATATCTTCCTCATCAGCTAACCCTAAACCTCGTCCCCCTTTACAGTCTTGCCCTCAGTGCATCGGGACGCTGACACTGCTAGAAGAGGGTTCTACAACAAGGTGGCACACTACCCATAAGTGAGAATATGTAAGGCCAGCTGAAGAAGAATATAGTGACACTCCTGGCACCAAGGAACTAATCCCAGACAGATATTGCTTTAGGACACTCTTCAGATGCACTAAGCATTTTGTTTACAGTTTTAATATTTTTTCTAACTTGCTTGCCTATACTTTATTAAAAGTTTCTCCAATTCAGGTGTGTGCATGCCGTGTGCACAGCCATCGGAGAATTTTTACCCTAGCAACACCCGGTGGGTTCGTGGAGCCCCCTGGAATGGTGCCTTCATGGCACTCAATATATACCCCAGCCGACCTAGCGCCTCCTCAGTTCCTTCTTACCGCCCATGACAGTCGTTGGAACAGTGGAGTTCTGCTTCGCTGGTCTCCACACTCCCTAACACTTACAGTTTCGAGTTTATAATAGTTCATAGTTGATAATTTATAGTAGTTCATAGTTAGTTAGTATTAGTGGGTTGGGGTGGGGGGTTTCCCCTCCTTCCCGATTTTCTATTGGGCTCATGCCCAAAGCTCCGGGATTCAAGCCCTGAGGTTCCTGCTCAAAGCCCATGCAAACGGGCGACCCCCACGACTTTTGCCTAAAGTGTCTGGGGGAGTCTCATCAAGCAGACGAGTGCAGGATCTGCAAGGGTTTTCGTCCCCGGACCAAGAAGGAGCGGGGCTTTCATCTCAAACAGCTCCTTATGGAGGCGGCTCTTAGCCCTCAACCTCCTGCGGCGCACCAAGATCCGTCACCGAGTGCCTTGGTGCGCAGTGCCCCAGCACCGCGGTTGGACTCTGACTGAGACCCGCGGCACTGACGCTCCCTGGCACCACAGCCGGCATCATTGAGCCGGCACCGCTCCCACTCTCCTGGCCAGAAGTGGCACTGGAAGCCAGAAAAGGCTGGCCCACAGAGGCAAGCCTCTTTGGAACCGCCGCTGGAGGCAGGTCCCACAGGAGAGCGCCTAGGGGCACAGTCTACGACCTTAGCACCATTGTCTCCAGCCCTGGGAGGAGAGCCGTTGAGTCCAGTGCCCCTGGACTCCCCGGTACGCAGCATGGTTGAGATCCAGTTGCCATCCACTCCAGATACCATGACGGCATCGGCATCCCCTCAACCTCGTGCGGCACCTGCATGTGCGGCTCCGTCCCAAGGCAAGCCGGCCCTGATCTACCCATCGGCACCGGTTGAGCCACGGCACCGATCTCGTTCTTGGCACTGCTCCTGCTCCCAACGCCACTCGCTGTCCCGGCATCACTCTCCTTTGCAGCGGCGGTTGTACTCGCGGCACCGGTCCTGGTTGCGGCGCTGCTCTGCCCACCAGGCACCCTCAAGAAGCAGATCCCGGACCCGACGCCACTCATCGTCTAGACCCAGGTCCAGATCCAGGCACCGTTCCAGGTCCCGGAACCACTCCCCAGTGTCGCAGCACCGTTCACCATCGCCGTGACCCAGTACAAATCCACTCAGCACCTCCGTGGCCTTCCCATTCCGTTTCCCATTCTTTGGGATCGGAGGCAGAGTCGTGCTTCTCAGACCACCGCTGTGTGGACCATAGCCACGTGCAGGAGCAGAGTCCCGTTCAAGGGCCCACCCAATGGCTGTTCTGGACACCCTGGGTGTACCAACTAGTCCAGGGTGCTCCGTCTTGTGCTTCTCGCTCAGCCCCATCCAAGCCACGAGTGCCAGAGGCTACCGCCACTCGGCCCACCCCGGGAGGCATGGAGACCGTGGTGACTCCTCTTTCCGATACACAACCTCCTCCAACACCGGTTCCTGCTCCGGGCCCTGAGGTCACTGGCACAGGACAGCTGGGCCCAGTTTAGCAAGAGGCCCTAGATAACCCTCTCCCTCCTGTGGCCTCCTCCTCCTCACCTGACGAGGTGGTGGCAAGCACTGCAGTCTCGGGTCCCCCTCCCATAGACCTCTGTGCCCACCAGGACCTCCTGCGCAGGGTGGCCCTCAATATGAACTTGCAAGTGGAGGAGGTGGTAGAGATGGAGGACCCAGTCGTGGATATTCTGTCAGTGGAAGAATATCAGTTGAAGTCAAGTATAGTCAAATAAGTACCTGTATAGTATCCCATCTCTAGCTTCTGCTTCCTTCTTATGGCCAGCTAAGAACATTCATCAATTGCAATTTTTTTTATGGTAAGATAAGAAGTGATTTCACTCCTTTGGGTGAGACTGTGATGGTAAGGAAAGTATGACTCCTTCATGAGTCTGTGGAAGGGCATACGAGACTATTCTGAATAAACTGATTATAGATAAGCCCTTAAAACCAAAACGGATTTTCCAGAGAACTGGGGCAAGGATTAACAACCAGAGGACTGAGAGAGTCTCCCAGAAAGAGTCAACCGACATACGAGAAATTTGTTTAAAAACGGATACTAACCTTCCATAACTGTTGTTCTTCAAGATGTGCTGCTCACGTCTAGTCCAATGTAGGTATGTGCGCATCATCTCCACTGCTACTAGAAATTTTTTCCCTCAGTGGTATCCGTCGAGTTGGCAATGGTGCCGCCTGGAGTCGCGCCCTCATAGCACCAGTATATAGAGTCCTGCTGCCCCCTCAGTTCTTTCCTGCCAGCCAACTCTGACAGAGGAGTAGGAGGGTGGGTTTTTTCTTCTTCGAATGCTTCTCATGTCCATTCCTGTCAGGGTTCCCTCCCCACTCTGAACTTTAGGGTACAGACATGGGGACCCGTATGAAGACCCCCTAAGCTTATTTCTACCAGCTTAGGTTAAAAACTCCCCAAGGCACAAATCCTTCCTTGTACCTTGAATTAGGTAACACTGCCACCACCAGTGATTTAAACAAACATTTAGGGAGGGCCACGTGGAGCCCTACCTTCCCCAAATATCCCCCCAAGCCCCTACACCCCTTTTCCTGGGCAGACTTGAGAATAATATCCTCACCAATTGGTACAGGTGAACACAGACCCAAACCCTTGGATCTTAAAACAATGAAAAATCAATCAGGTTCTTAAAAGTAGAACTGTAATTAAAGAAAAAGTAAAAGAATTACCTCTGTAAAATCGGGATGGTAAGTACTTTACAGACTAACAAAAGACTCAAGAACACAGAGGATCTCCCCTCTAGGCAAAACCTTAAAGTTACAAAACCAGGTATAAACCTCCCTCTTAGACAAAGGAAATCACAAGCCAAAATAAAAGTAAGCTAACGCATTCCTTCGCTAGTACTTACTAATACTAATGGAGTTGGATTGCTTGCTTTCTTGATCTGACTCTGGCAAGCACACAGGACAGACAAAGAAAAGACAAAACAAAGCCCCCCCCGCCAGATTTGAAAGTATTTTGGTCCCCTTATTGGTCCTTTTGGTCAGGTGCCAGCGAGGTTACCTGAACTTCTTAACCCTTTACAAGTAAAAGGATTTTGTACCTCTGGCCAGGAGGGATTTTATAGTACTATATACAGGAAGGTTGTTACCCTTCCCTTTATATTTATGACAATTCCAATGTAGGTGACTCCCAAGCAGATGGAAGAGGAAGATTCGGAGTTCAACAACAAGCAGACTGTAGCACTGCTCTGCCGAATCCAGCATCGTCTCTGGCTTGCTGAGTGACGGCATAGTAAGCTGCAAAGGTGCAGACCAAAGACCATATTGTTGCTCTACAGGTATCTTGGATGGGAACCCGTGCCATGAATGCAGCTGAAGACACTTGGGACTTCGTGGAATGTGCCGTCAGGACCAGAGTAGGGACTTTCAGCAGGTCGTAGCACACGCAGATACAAGTAGTGATTCACAATTAAATTCTCTGGGTTGAGACTGGGAGACCTTTCATCCCGTCTGCCTCCGCCATGAAAAATTGAGTAGTTTCCTAAATGATTTAGTCCTTTCTATGTAAAAGGCAAGTGCCACCTGACATCCAATGAATGGAGCCTCTGTTCCTGGCTGTTGGCATGCGGCTTTCGGTAGAAGACCGGGGAAAAAATGTCCTGATTGTTGTGGAATTGCAACACCACCTTTGGGAGAAGGGCTGGGTGAGGGCGCATTTGAACCTTACCCTTGAAGAAGGCCATGTACGGAGGATCTGAAGTAAGAGCCCTGATCTCCGAGACCCTTCTGGTCTAGGTGATGGCTACCAGAGCACGTTGCCAAGGGCTCCAATGGGGATCATTGAGTCTTAACATCATCAGGTTAAGGTCCCAGGGCAGGATCAGCTGGCTCACCTGTGGGTATAACCTATCCAGCCCCTTGAGAAAGGAACTACCAGAGCGAGTTTGCAAAGATGGACCTGCTGTTCACCCAGGGGTGAAAAGTCAAGATCGCTGCCAGGTACTTCAATTAGAGTATCTAATTGAAGATACACCTTGCTGCTTCAGGTGTAGCAAGTAGTCCAGAATACACAGTACTGATGATCGCATGGGCGAGACCTCTTTCTGCACTGACCAGACTGAGAATCTTTTCCACTTCACCAGGTAGGTGACCCAAGGGGATGGTTTTCTGCTCCCTAGAAAAACTTCTTGAACTGGACCTGAGCATGCTACCTCCAAGGGGTTCAGCCATGGAGCTTCCAGGCCATGAGATGGAGGAACTCGAGGTTCGGATGATGTAAACATCCGTGATCCTGGGAGATGAGATCTGGAAAGAGGTAGGCTGACTGGTGCTTCCACCGAAAGGTCCAGAAGGGTGGTAAACCAGTGCTGGTGAGGCTAGGCCAGGGCAATCAGGATCAGATTCGTGCCTTCCTCTCAGACCTTCAGTTGGACCTTGTATATGAGAGGAAAGGGGAGGATTACATAGTAAAGATGGTCTCTCCAAGGGAGGAGAAACGCATCCATGAGAGGGCCCAAGCTGTGAAGCAGGTGAAGAGAGTGCTAAGCCGCTGCCCTGGGGGCTGCAGTGGAACCTGCAAGCTCGGAGCATGAACAGCGTGGAGATCGCTCTTCTCCTCCCTACCTTAGCTGAGGGGCAGAGAGGATTCATGGTGCCAGCACTAGGCGGGGCTTTAGCACGTGCAGGGCTCGGCTCCTCCTGGCCAGTGCCCCAGGCCAGTGTCTTGGGCTTTCCCGGGGCACCAACTCAGCCAGAGACAGTGGGGGAAGGAAGGAGCCTACTGGCCAGGCTGCTGGTGAGCTGAGCACTCTGACCAGAGGCTAGTTCTCCACACAGTGCTGGGAGCGAGACGGGTGAAGGGGCAAAGCAGGGAGAGGACAGCGAAAGAGGGAGCATATAAAGGGCCAATCGGTGGGCAGCAGAGGTGACACAGAACTGGCTGCCAGCTGGTGTCTGCCCGCACTCACCAGCCACCGCAGCTCACAGTGCACAGCAGCCAGTGCTGGACAGAAACGGGACAGGGGTAAGGGCCCTGTTCGCCGAGAGCTGGCATGCAGCGAGGGCTACACTGACAGACCGGCAGGAGGAACGGCCAGCCCCGCACACTGCATCTTCGCCCCGCCACCAGCCTTGCACAACCACCCCAATCGTCAGCCACTGGACCCTCCACTTGCCACTGATGGGTGGGCGGCTGGCAAGCAGGAATCCAGCCAACAGCAAGACCCACCAGAACTGATGGAGGGTAGACAGAAAAATACAGGACAATTTGCCCATTGTAACGAAAAAAAATTGGGACACCCGCAGGAGGGCTTAAATATGGGACTGTCCCTTTAAAAATGGGATGTCTGGTCACCCAAAGCCTGCTTAGACCCCAACAATAGTCTGGCAGGGTCAGGCCCATGGGCCGACGAGGAGGCCTCCTCTTATAGCTCCTACCCCGCCTCTTATGGAAATCCTGCCTCAATTGGGGCTGGTAGAAATAGGGCAATGGTTGGGGCTTAAAGTGTTTCCTCGATGGAGCCAGGGTGTGTAGTTCTAGGGACTTCAGTGTGGCCCTTGAATCCTTCCAAGTTATGAAGTTTAGAGTCAGCCTGTTTTGAAAAAAGAGAGACGTGTCTTGAAGATTGATGCCGGGCTCGGTACCGGGCCGTGGTTCCTGTACCAAGAGGAATGGCAGAGGGGCTGCACACACTGACACAACAGAATATGATTTCCTCATGTGACCCCTTGACTGAGTGGAACACCCTGGGATTCCAGAAAGGCCATTGCACAGGCATCTGCCCCTGTGCTGGCCAGGCCACTAGCGGGAACCTTTGGCTCACGTTGGACCAGTGTCAGCTCACATGGAAAGTGTAAGATTCTGCCTCAGAGTCCGACTGTGAGGAGTTGCTTCTTGGCAACCAGAATGCAGTGGTATCAACTGGTGGTGGGAGGGAGACAATCAGTGCTCTTTATTACCAGTTTCCCCTTCGACAGCACCTGGGGCCTCGGCACGGTGGAGGTTCTCACCTCCGGTGCCCTATCACACTTGGTGGGGGAAAGCGATACTGGGAGAGATAATAGGTCCCTTGCTGCCTCAAACGCCTCTGGCATGGATGGAAGAGCCGGGGCTGTACTCTGATGGTTTTCCCTCGGTGGGGAGTCCAACAGTACCGGACTTGATGGGTCTCTTCCCTGGGCTGGAGTCAACGGTACCGAACTGGCAGCTGTTGAGTGCAAGTGGCCCGGCACAAGTTGCACTCTGCTGACTTCCCTGAGACTGGCGGACCTCAGAGTTGGGGAGCACCCCTTTGTCCGTTTTCCTTTGCTTTTTCTTCGGCACCGGTGATTGGAAGTGGTGCCGGGCGTCCCCTTGAGGCGTAAGCCTTTTCTGTGCTGGAGAACCCTGGTGGTGCCACAAGTCCCGGAACATGGATGAAGAGTTCTTCCTCAATGCCGATGAGACCAAGCTGCGCTACCTGTCTCTCAGAGAAACCAGTGCACTTGTCACCGAGGTAGAGGTGCTCAGTGCCAAGACGGCTTGGCTCAGCTCCAAGGGGTGGAGAACTGCCTCCATAATGAGGAATTTAAGTCTCTGGTCTTTGTCCTTTAAGATATGGGATTTGAACCCTCTACAAATCCTACAGCGCTCCCGTCGGTGGGCCTCTCCCAAGCACTTAGGGCAGCTAGAATGGGGATCACTAATGGGCATGGGCTTATGGTAAGATGCACATGGCTTAAACCCCAGGAACCGAGGCATGTCCTGGAACTGGGGTAACCATATTTACCAGGATTCTAATCTAATAACTACCCTAAGTAACACTAAATTGTAAATTCTAGCTACTATAATTAACTATATACAGGGAGGGGAAAAAGGCAAAATCCACTGAAGAGAGTACTTGCGTGAATGCAAGGACAAGCAGAAGTTCCAGAGACCACCATGGGCGGTAAGAAGAAACTTGGGGGGGCAGAGGCTTGACAGGACGCTATATACCGGCACTATGAGAGTGCAACTCCAAGGGGCACCAGAACCGACCCAATGGATACCACTGAGGGGAAAACTTTCCAGCAGCGGTGCACACGGTGAGAGAGGTGCACACCTTCATTGGAATGGACATGAGCAAGCACTCCAAGTTTTCTTACTGAAATTCTTGGAATCCAAGAGCAGTATGGATGGCTTTCCCCCTGGATTCAGATGCTTCATGTACAAAACATGGAAAGGATGAATCTCAAACTACCAATGATAATATACTGATTGGAACCATATTGCCTGGTGCATTCTAATTTATTCACTGATGAAAGGAAATCTTGCTCGCTAACAGCTAAAAAACTACAAAAGGAAATTATACATTACTATTCCCAACAAGGATTCTTCATTGTTTTTGGGTAGAAAAAGCATTTCTTCACAACTCCAAATGTATGTAAACTATTGGATCAGAGAAAACAAAGTTTGGCAAGCTGGACTCACCCATTTGAGTTTGGATGCAAGTAATTCAGAGTACTTTTGATAAAATTAGTATTTCAGTACAGCGGAAGTCATATGACAGCTACTGTTGACCCAGATGATGATGATGTTGATCTCCTGAGGATTTTGTTATTTCTGTTTTCCTAAAAAAATAAGGTTTTTCCTATATGCCTTAAGTAGCAAGGGGGAAGTTAATTTTTTTCAGTATTTAAGAATTAAACAATGTTACCAGTTTGAGAGGGGCTGGGATGATTCTCCACTGCCTTGCACTCTGGATAGTCATTTAGATCTGTGCAAAGTTACTGCAGCATGATACAGAATCAGAATTCTCCACTCATACCTGTGACAGAGTTTTGCACAGATGCAAGTGATTATGCAAGATGCATGATAGTGGATAATCATGCCTGCTATGTGTTGAACTGCAGACAGATTTCTTTATCCTGCTATGTTAGCCTTCCTGACATTGGGTGTTAGGTGTTTCAGCAAACTCCCATCTGAGGCTATGGCTACACTGGCGCTTTACAGCGCTGCCACTTTCTCGCTCAGGGGTGTGTAAAAACACCTCCCTGAGCAGAGCAAGTTACAGCACTGTAAAGCGCTGTAAGTTAATCCCCTCAGGGAGGTGGAGCCCCTCTCCCAGCGCTGGCATCGCAACCACACTCGCACTTCAAAGCGCTACCGCGGCAGCTCTTCGGAGTTTTGAATGTAGCCATGCCCTCAAAGAGACTGTCTCCTCTAACATAATAATGTGCTGAAATATACAGTGGACAAATGGTTCTGGGTAAACTGGGTTTTGTTTTGCTTTTTAACTCCTAGGGCAGTCAGAACTGATATTTTCATGTGAAATATTCAGTTTTGTTTTTGTCTTAAATATTGTTTTCACAATAGCCTAATCTTTAACTTTTAATAAATCTGCACAGCTTTCTGATGATATGCTAAACTTGTTAGTTTAAGGGATGGCTTCTCAGCCAAAGTTAAGTTATTATTATTATTATTATAATACGGTTAATGTTTCAGATTTGTAATAAACGCTGTATTGCTAGATGATTGACACTTTTGTACATGTAATCATTGTATAAATACAGAGTGAATTTTTTTTTTTTTTTTTTACTTTTACTAAAGATGTGACAATGGCAAACAGGCTATTGTGAATTAGGCACAGGACTTTGCTGGGAGGTTGTTGAAGATTTCGGTAAAAACAAGTATATGGGGAAACAAATGCATAGGAAAGAGCGGAAACAGAGGGACAGAAGGAAGGAGATCAATAAAGCCTTAAATGGAACAGGGCCAGTCTATTTCATAGACCACCTCTTCAATTCTGGTTTGCAGTTTTTCAAATAGTAACGGTTTGTTAAAATTGACATTACCAATAAAATTGTTGATTTCCTGTTTATGGCTAATATTAATGAAATATTAATTTAATATTAATATAAATTAGTGTGTGTTTGATAGTGACACCTAAATTACATGGTGAAGGGCACAGAATAACTTTTTGTAATAGCAATGAACATTTTTAAAAGATTAGGCAGTTTCCATTAGAATTACGTGCAATCTTTCAGCATTAACATGAGAACATACTTCTTAAAGCAGTCAGGAAGCACTAAGTTCAAAATTTTCAAATGTAGGTGTTCAGCACCTCTGAAAAAATCAGATCCTTATTTAGGTGCATAATTTAAGGCATCCACATTTGAAAGTTTTGCCCTAAACTTGTAAAATTATATGCATGTAAACTAGCTTTATTAGATAAACACATTAGAGGCAAGTGGTTTATTTCTTGTGAATATTAAGAGAACTTCATCCTCTTCCACCTTTTCAATAATGATTCCATTTGTATATGCTACTGAGAATTCTTACAGCCCAACTGTCAATTAAACATTTTATAAACATGGCATTTTAACCAAACATTTAATAAAACCAACTAAACAGCAATGGCCTATATTCTGTCTCTCTCACTTAGCTGCCAGATAAGGAAGTTCACATACCATATTAAGTTCATCCACTTCAGGGGTTCCATTTTCCTTAATTTTAAATTCTTGATCTCCAACAAACAGCTGCAAATTAAAAATACAATCCCTGCATAACTTCAAATATGACTGTGTATGGTTCAGAAAAAAAAAATTAGAGTCTCATCTCTAAAGCATGCTACTATCTCACCTCTAGTTTTACAGAGGGGTAAAAACTGGTCAAGGAGATCTCTTTTTCCAAATGAAATGGGAATACTAGCTTTAGAATAAGTCTCCAGAAATCTTTAGTACAGACTCACAGTACTGGAAAACCCAAAAGGGGGCTTCCAGGCCACCTACATTATTCATACAGATATAACCACCACTAGAAATTTTACTTTTAGTATCAAAAGTAGACAAAGCTATCAGAGGCTCCAAGGGAAGTGAGCAGAGCCTTTTAAAAATGAGATTCAAACTCCAGAATCATGGATCTGTCTGTAGATGTACTACTAGAAGAAGCCCTACTAGTATATTGTAAGATGATTAGCCCTGTCTGCCACCCCTCAGTCACACCGTATCCTACCCATAAGAGCAATAAGGTTCTTGTTGTAACTGCCTTGCAAAAAATTCTAAACTATGACCAAAGGAAGCTTGTAGGAGAAACATCTTCAGACCAAGATGGAAACATATATATACACACCAGGCCTATGAGCCTTTATTGTATGGAACAGTGCTTGAGCCCACAACTCTAAAACCTCATGGACCAAACTGAGAATGGCCATGTCTCAATTCTCAGTCATTGACTGGTCCATGTCGCAAGAGGCCTAAAAATATTGACAATCTGACAATTTCTTTTGAAGTATGGAGTAAAGTGCACAATACTGACTAAACAGAGACTTACCTCACCTCTGATGGCAAATAGCAATCTACAGTACTAATCAATGAGGGATATTACATCTTTTCTGCAGAGTCTGGGACAAAACCGTGGCAGCTGTTTAATGCTGCACAGTATCACTGCATAAGAGTTTGTGCCAAACAATAAATACAACCTGTGATGCTGTATGATTGAATATGACCATTTATATAATTGATATAACCACTGGTTATACAACTGCAACAAAACTTGTACAAAGTGTGTCATGTAAGGTGTAAATGGAAAAGTTACAAGCTATCAAATATGATTATCCTGGTTAAATCCATGTATCATCTTTAGATCTAAAGTTCTGAATATTGACTATTATTTGTATCTCAAATGTGTTTGTTCCTGGGTGACTCCTCTCAAATAGATTTACATCAAGGTTAGATACCTATGTGTTGATGGCCCATCAAGGACACTCAGTTCTCACAACGGGCTGTAGCAGAAACTCATCCCGCCAGACAGCTCTCCCTGAAGATTCCTCAGATACCAAGGGGCCAATGACCAAACTCTGTGACTCAGCAAAACATATGATATGCTCATGTTGCCCTGGAATCCATCTTGGCCCAGTAACTTTCCACAAAGGGGGCTATGGGCTTTGTTTGGGACAGTAAAAATTCCATGCACGTGGCAGAGGATATAAAAGACCCCTGAAACATCTTAATTTTGTCTTCATTTCCTGCTTTATTTCTCTGCACTGGATTTCTAACAAGGAAGCTTTAAACAAGGACTGATGACCCCCAATCTGATTCCGGAGAGACTTCTGCAAGCCAGCAGTTTATTCCATTACTGCTGTGATCTTGATCTATGAACACTGAAAATCACTTTTATGTCTATAATCCTTTAACCATTCAATAACTCTCTTTTTTTTCCTTTTTTATATTATTAAACCTTTAGTTTTAGCTACTAAAGGTTTGGTATCAACGTGATTATTGAGTAAGATTGGAGTTATATATTGACCTGGCTATGTGGCTGATCCCTTGGGATTGGAAGAACTCTATATCTGATAAAATTGGTTTTCAGTAATCACTCATTGTAAAGTCCAGCGTCTGGGTGGTGAGCTAAGGGCTCGAATGCATAAGGAGATTGCATTTTTGACCTCTTGTGGTGTGACCAGTGTGGTGATACAGAAGTTCATTTTTTTTACTGGCTGGGTATAATCTAATGATAGAATAACCACCAGTGTGGAATGCATCTGCCCTATTTCTCAGCAGTCTGTCCTGAATTTGACATTCTCAGCTGTGACCCAGTGAGGTACGGTGACGCTACTATACCAATTTGAATTACAAGGGGGCAATTATATAATTACATGTGTATTGATCGATCTGGAATTTGGGCTGGAAACAGACAGATGTACCTATGGAACTGATAAGATTTCAGAGAGCTGCGATTGTCACATCATATTACAAACCTTTCTTTAGGTAGAACCAGCCTTCACCAGCCAATTCTGCACCTCTTTATTCACTTTTCCTCCTCCTCCCATATAGGCCACTTTTTCCTGCCTCTTTCCAGGACCACTGGTACAGCTGCAGCTGTTGACCATGTTCCAATCTGTGTGCCACTCCTCAACCCCCTGCTTCCCCCCCACACACACACATCTTTTTGCTTCACCCTGCCAGCCACCACTAACTCCCACACCCACTAGGAACTCCCTAGCTCATTTTTCCCACAGCTATGAACAACATTTTAAAGTGGTTAGGGAATAGAAGGGTTTCTTTTCTTGTGAAAAGTACCAGGCGATTTCCCTCCCCCATACACACTCCCAGTGGTTATGCAGGGCAAGGACATAGAATTTTCAGTTTCCCAGGAAGAAACATCTCCAGTACCAAAGTGTTCTTTAGCAGCATTCCAGTGGCCACTGGCACTGCTTAGCAGTCAATGCTGGATAAAGGCACAGTAGATGTTACCACTCCATTCTTAACTCCATCAATGAACTTCTTTCCACAATACTGAGAAATAGGGGCAACACCTGCTTATGTCAGCACTGAATTTAGGATTGAACTTGTTATGGCCTAAAGCTTGTGTTGCATTCTTTCTTCTAAGAATTGTGTGTTTTGTATGTAAAATTCACATTACTCCCTACATGCAGGAATACATATACTTTAACCTATTTATTATGCCAGCTAAATAAATCAGGGCCTACCTTCTCATAAGCCCTTAGTGAAATGGATTGAGGTCTTAGTGGTTCTGCCTGTTGGCATGACTTGTTTTTCAAGCATGAAAAGCTGTTTCCTACCACATTAGTAAGTAATGTTGTGATTGATCCACAGCCAACACATCACCTCTCTCGTGCTCATTATTTACACTTCTCAATTCCTAAATGACCCTCATGATCTTCTATAGCATTTCTTCCCAGAGGATCATTGGTATTGCAACCTTGCTGCTCTTGAAAATCACCCCATCTAATGTTTGCAGTTCCAATAGTCTCTTATACTTGGACAGCAACTTCTTATTTCTTCAGGCCAGGATGGATAAAAAAAATCAATGATTTTTTTTTTATTTAAATCAGATTTTTTTGATAAAATACTTTTTGAGGGAAAAAACCTATCTAAAGATAGGTTTTAATTAAGATACATTATAGCTCAAAGATATCGCATCATGGAATAGGGATTATAAATTCTAATTCTATAGTATGAAAATATATTCATGTAATGTTTAAGAAAAATGTTGTAAACGAGCTCCAATAGTTCCTGGATTAGGGACCCAATCTTATAGAGTTCCAGGGACTTCTGTATAGATTATTTAGCTTAATCTTTCTATGTACGCAATGAGACTCAGTGTTCAGTCTAGAAGATACCATCAGAGATGCTTAGTTTTGCAGTTCTCAAACTGTGGATTTGTGTCTCCAGAGATAACACGCTTCTTAACAGCAAAAATGTTTGTAAATAAATAAATAAATAAATAGAAGTGAGAAATAACAGACCTCAACCCTACTGTCTCTCTGCAAATTTGTATACACAAAGTCAATCCCTTACCTCTCTCCAAAAGTGCAGTTTCTAAAAGTTCAATGAATAGAAGATTGTTGTGGGCAGAATAGATCTGGACAAGGAGAAGAAGTCTGGAGATAAATGTGAGAAGGGAGGGACAGGCAGAAACAAAAGTAAAACTGTTTATGCAGCATATTCCAGATGTCCTGAGGTCTTTCTGAGTGTAGCCTTCATTGATTTGAGATCTACCATACCATTCTCTCACTAGAAGGGAAAACCTATAATGGCAACAGGCCATAAAAAAGACCCAGTTTTGGAATATTTTAATGAAGTTCCTCTACCTGTGGGTAAGACAGGCATGCGTGAAAAATGCAAACAGTGCAACAAAGAAATGCAAGGCCTGGTTGCCTGAATGAAACAATATCATGAGAAGTGTTCCTTCTCAGGAGGAGGATGTGTTGAAGATGATGAAAGGAACATGTCTGAACATTCAGGATCTCCAGGTTGGTAAACTTTTTTATTTCATACTTCTTTCTTAAGGGCTGCCTGTCTTCCTTCTGGACTATTCTTGAATTCTCATGTTTGAGAAAAAATATATAGTTGTTACTCTATGGTACTATCATTTTAGATGCAGTTGTGATAAAAAAGTAAATAGTTGAAATAGGCAGATCTTCCTTTTACAATTTCACCTTTAAAGTAGTACTGAGTGTCAATGAATGCAATGAGTAATACTAAATGAGCAGTATGGTAATATTAATTAAATAACTGCATTGACTTATTTTGTTTAGGAGAATCCATCCTCAACATACAGGATTCTGAAGACTATCCACCTTCGAGATAATCATTTTCTGTAGTTTCAGAGGTATCTGCCAATGATAGTGTTTCAGTCACATCATGTATGTCACATAGCCACAGTATAGCACCTGTAGCAAAAAGAAAAAAACATCTCCAACATCCAGAAACAATCATAGATAAGTTTGTGATAAGAACCAGTAGATTACAAAAAGAGGTAACTGATGAAAATATTGCCCAGTTTGTTTATGCAACAAACTCTCCTTTCCGTATGATTGAGAATCCACATTTCATTAACATGGTTCAGTCATTAAGACCAGGCTACAGTCCACCCAACAGAGCAGATGCTGAAGGAAAATTGCTGGATAAAGTGTATGAAAGAGAAATTGAGCAGTGTGCAAAAGGTCTAGAGGTTGAAATTGTTAACCTGTGTCTTGATGGGTGGAGCAATGTCCACAATGATCCTGTTGTATGTGCTTGTGTGACAACAGAAGAAGGGAATGTCTTCCTTACAGAAACAACTGATACATCAAGAAATGCACACACAGCAGAATACTTACAAGAAGTGGCAGTAAAAGTTATAACAAACTGAGAAAAAAATTCAAATGTCTAGTACGCAGCTTGGTCATAGACAATGCTGCAAATGTATCCAAGATGAGAAGAAATTATTTAGAAGAGTCCCAAGCTAATAACATATGGTTGCAATGCTCATTTGATGCACCTCCTAGCCAAAGACTTCAGTGTTCCAGAAATAAAGGCTAATGTTGTTGAAACTGCAAAATACTTCCCTAACAACCACTTTGCAGCAGCTGCTCTGAAAAAAGTGGGAGGAACCAAGCTAATTCCCACAAGATGTGCGATGGAACTCAGTAGTGGACTGTTTTGAGCACTATATCAAGAACTGGCCTAATCTGATG
Organism: Trachemys scripta elegans; assembly: GCF_013100865.1. NCBI lineage: Eukaryota > Metazoa > Chordata > Testudines > Emydidae > Trachemys > Trachemys scripta. The sequence goes on along the minus strand of NC_048299.1, from coordinate 58,649,598 downwards.
ACAGTTTGCGAACAAAATCGTGAAAAAATAGATGGCACAGTCATAGTCAAAGTTCTCAACAGTGGGCTTAAGAGAAATGTTGAACACATGCTGGGTACCCCGAACCCTACTTCTGTAGCCTTGAACAAAATGCAGGGAAATAGCTGTTTTATTACTGACGCTGTTGATATTTGGAAGGAACTGAGTGAGATCTTAAAAAGAGAAATGTGCAATGACAGAGTTAAATTACAAGCATTAAAACAACCAAAGGGACAAGCACTATCTCCAGCTCATTTTCTTGCAAATATTCTCAATACTCGGTACCAAGGTCAAACCTTAATTCCTGAAGAAGAGGAGTTGGCTATGACATGGACATCCAGCAATCATCCCTCCATAATGCCAACTATAATAAACTTTAGAGCTAAGGGTGAACCATTCACGAAATATATGTTTGCTGATGATGTTTTAAGGAAAGTCACACCAGTGAACGGTGGAAGTAATTTAAGCACTCAGATTCAGAGACTATTGAAGTGATAATCTCACTTTTAACAGCAGTAGCTTCTTCTGCCGATGTAGAAAGAGTATTTTCTTCCTTTGGACTAATACATTCCAAATTGAGAAATCGTTTGGGACCTGAAAAAGCAGGAAAGCTTGTGTTTCTTTTCCAGATTATGAACAAACAGAAAAATGAAGGTGAAGATGACTGAATTAGCTGCAGAAGCCAATATTTTAAGTTTCTCATGTTGACCTGGCTGACATAGATGATTTAATTTTTCTTTTCTTTTTTTTTTAAATATTTCATTTAACTATTTTAGTTAAAAACAATTTTAACAAAAACAAACCTGATTTTAAAAAACTTGGATGTTTAACTAAACTCAAAAATTCATATGCTTGTTTTGTTAAAACATTATATGTTTGCTGTTGAAGAAAAAAATCCAGAATACATAATATTATTGTTTTAATTACATAAAACAATTTAAATGTCTGTCTGGTGATGTTCTCCTCCTAATACAGCATGGCAAGAAAATCCTCCAAATATTAATGATTAATCTGTTGAATTGGAAATAGTTCACCTCCCAATGACTTCATAAATATCTGCTTCAATTACCTTTGGTAAAAGAAATAACCAATCATTCATTTTCTGATATAGCTGTAAAACTAAGCTGAAAAGTTTTCAAAATAAATCACTTTAAAATGTATAGTGTGTACCTTCTAAAAATGAAACCTACATCTATCTCTGGGTTGTGAAGAATATGTATTAAGGTTATAACAACCAACAATAATGCACTTTTATGTAGAAATCCATTATTAAATCAAGTCTTCCTGACTAGTGATTTAAATCATGATTTAAATCAAATCCACCCTGCTTCAAGCCACCCTATAACTATGACTTTTTAAAGGATCCCCAATGATTCATCTTTCTCCGTTTCCCCTCTTATCTGTTGCAGTTTCTTGTTACCTAAGGGAATTGACTTTACAAACCAATTCTACATAGGCTTGCATCTCTATCTCCAAGGTCCTCTCTGGTTTAGTAGTGGGAGTCACTGTCTGGAAAGTGCATCTGCAGTGAACATGAATTTACCAGGTGTGTGGGCTACAATCAAATCATACTTTTCGGCTTTATCATCATTCTTTAAAACCTTAAGGTACAGCCACTTAGTTGTTTGCCAAATAATACTAATATACTAATAGGGGTGAGTCCATTTCAACAACCACTGTCTAGCCATAAATATATTGATTGGCTCTTTCACAGGCAAACGATATTCCTAAAAGCTCCTTCACAATCTGTACGTATCTTGGTTTTGCCTCAGTCAGTGATTTGGATGTCTATGCTACTGATTGCAAACAGTCCTCTTGTTTCTGTAAAATCATTGCATCTAACCCAGACTGTGAAGCATCTGCTGAAATTTTAATTGGCCTGCCTGGTGCATAGAATTTCATCACGGGCTCGTGCATCAGCTGTTGTTTCAGATTCCTCCTGTTCTGCACCCCAGTACCATTCTTGTTTTTCTAGGAGTTTCCTCAAAGCTGCTGCTTTTGTAGACAGATTAGGTATGAATTTTACAAGATAATTAATCATTCCCAGGAACTGTTGGACATCTTTCTTTGACTGGGGGATGAGGCATCCTTTCAATGGCTGAAATCTTATCAGGTTTTACATCCTTCATTGGAAAAAATATCTACAACAAAAGTCAGTCTCTAGGGATGGCCCTGTTTGAAATGTTCTCTTTTTATAGCTTTATTGAGGTCTCTTGAACTTAAGCATGTGTGCAGCTTGCCATTATTTTTCTCCACAATAACTAGGGAGCTTACCCATTCCCCTGGCTCCTCAATTTTTTGCATTACTTGCATTGCTTCCATCCTTGTGAGCTGAGCCCTGAGTTTATCACAGAGTGCAAATGGCACCTTTCCACATGGATGTAAAACTGGAGGGACCTGCTTGTTTATCTGGATTGAGTGTTCATCCTGCAATCAACCCAATCCTTGAAACAGATCATGATATTTCCAAATGAGTGCCTCATAGCCAGGTTCAGTATGATCTTGTAGTGAGAGCACCCATTATACCAGTTTGAGTTTTTCCACAGGTGACAAGGCCTAAAATTGGTATCACCTCTTTTGGCACTGCAAAGAACAGGAACCTGTATATAGGGTTTTTATAGTTGATACAGGTAGATTTGTTCCAGAATAACCAGTTACTTTTATTTTTGTTGATCCAAGTTTTAGTCTTATTTTCAGTCTCAATCTTGTTCAGATAGTATATTAACCTGAGGGCCTATGTCACGTTTGAGTGGAATAATTGTTACATTCACTTTCATAGGCAGTATCCAGTCCCTCTCATTAGGTCTGTTTGATCCCAGCACCTCTATGTAAAACTGCTCAACCAGGTTGTCATCAACTGAATGCACTTGACTTTTCTGCATTTGGGATGAGCAGCATTTTGCAAAATGATTATTTTCCCCACATTTATGAAAGTTTCCCCCAAAGGCAATACACTGTTTGGGGCCATGCTGTGATCCACACATTCCTCATAACCGTGTGTTCCAAGTCTCTCCCCAGCAGTGATTTTCATAGCGAGTGGTTCCACTTTTTGATTTGACCTTTTCTGGCTATATTCTTTTGTAGTTAGTTTGTGGATAATCCCTTCTTGTGAATTCAGTTCTTTGGTTTGCATTTTCGTAGTTTCTGCTACTCTGCACATCTGGAGAGCTTTCCTAAAGTTATATCTCCTTCACGGAGCTCTCGAGCTCTCACTCAACACATTGTCTTGAATGCCACAAATTATTTTATCTCTGACCAGAAATTCCGTCAGCTCACCAAAGTCACAGGTCTTACTGAGTCTCCTTAATTCTGTCACATATTGCTCTATGATATTACCAGTTTTTTGCATGCATGTAAAGAATTAGTCTCTCTCAAAGATCTCATTCCTTCTGGCATGCAATGTTCCTCAAATTTAGTCAAAATTTTACTTAATCTCATGCTTTCATCTTCTTCAAACTTAAAGTTGTTACAAATATCCAAAGCATCCTCACCAACATCATTAAAAAGACTGATGATTTTGCTTTATAATTTTTTTCCTCTGCCTCTATGGCTGCTTAAGCACAATTCAAATCTCTGTCGGAATTTTTTTCAGTTCTCTGAAGCATTGCCCATCAACTACAGACTGGATGGAGGTTGCAACACATCCATTTTTAGCATTCTTCTCTTCTTAAGCTAGTCGAGCTACTTTTGGGCTCATAAAATACATAAAATAGCCTTTGTTCTTCTCTGTTTGCTGCTCTACGTGTTCCCCTTTCTGTTTCAAACACAAGAGTAAACCTCATAATTACTACAGTCTCCTTTTCATACGGCACTTCTGACACCATGTAATGATCTTGGGGTCCTTATTAAACAGCAAATCAGTGAAAGAGACAGGAATAATTTTTTTATTAAAAACAAACTAGAGAGCTTCTGTGGTGGACTGCTGGGCACAGCCATACTGTTCTCCACCCCTGCTTCCTGGGCATTTCTCCAAATTCCTATATTCATAATACTGACCCTTACGACGGAGCCTCTCTAAATTAGAATTTTGCACAAACATATGTCTGTGTAACAGGGATAAAAGGAGTGAGAGCAGCTGAGGGAGGCTGGCTGGGGAGCTGGCCATAGGTGGCCCTGATAAGAGGGCTGTGAGTAAGGAGCCGTGAGAGTCTTGCTCCAGCAGTGGAGCAAGAAGGACCTAGCTGCCTGGTAGAGACTCTTGCTCCAGCTGGGGAGCAGAGAGGACCAGGCTGCCTGGGAGAGCAAGCAGGGTACCTGAGGCAGAGAGGGCTGGGGAAGGGGGCAGACAGAGCTGAGGAGCTCTGGTCTGCTGAGTCCCCAGGCTGAAGCCTTGCTAAACGCCAGGGGAGGTACTAGGGCTTCAAGGAGGCAGCTGGGACTACAAAGGCACTAGGTCCAACCCCCTTGCCAGTGATGAGTGGCCATTACAGACTGCAGTTTGCCCCTAAGAGAAGGGCAGTAGAAGTAGCCACTGAGGCAAGGTGGGTATAGGGGGATTGGGATTCCCCTGAGGAGGGGAGACCCAGAGTGTGGGGACACTGCCGGGGGGCAGTACCCCAAGGTAAGGGGCACCGTGGTCTGGGAGGGACGCAGGGCCTGAACTGGAGGAGACAAAGGGACTGCAGAGGAGCAGGTAAGGGCAGGGGAGAAACCGGCCCCAGGAGGGCGCTCCTGAGTGGATGAGCTAATTCCCAGACTGACCAACAGGAGGTGCCGCACCGGTGAGTTGGCGGCTTGCTACACTCTACAACAGCCATATTTATGTTCTTAGAATCCTCAGAACCCTAAGCAAAGGGGCACAGAAGTAAAGCAACAGAAAACCAGGATAGATGAGAGCAGCATGAGTTATGGCAGAGCATATTACCTAATATGATCCAGTAACTAACTGAAAATGGGGCATTTTCTCTTCCTTGACTTGATACCACAGGTGGAATGAAAATCCAAGTGATACTGCAGGAAAAAGAGCACCTGACAATCCCATTCTTGACTCAGAACACGGGAGGGATGGAAAATGAAGGCAACTATCTACTGACCTGCAGATGAAGCTAGAGAAAGCAGCTTACACAGAAAGGATAAGAAATATAGTAGTACTGACAAGCTGCAGTGTACAGAACAAAAGCCTCATTTTATTAAGTGCTGCTGTTTAGGGAGACAAGCCACACTGTAAATTGTATTGAAAAATGCATTCTTCTGCTCACAGACCTAATTCCCATTCCCTCTGCTCACAGCACTCAATTTAAAATATGAGCATTCATTACAATAGGACAGGTTAAAACAGAAGAGGGACATAACATTTATTGCTATTTATAACACCTACTATATATATATTTTCATGATATTAACCAAACGTTATTTTCATAAGCAATAACATACCCAGAATAGAAGGCAGCCATAGGCATACATGTCAGAGGATGGAGATGCCAGGTGTCCCATTCTTAATTCAGGGGAAATTAAGTTCAAGTTGCCCACTACCATAGAGTTCGCAGAGGCACGCTGATCCTAGAAGGGACAACATTACAATCAGCAATTTTAAGCCAAACTGACAATACAGTAAAATGAACATTCCTTCCCATTCCTCATGATCTCACATGAACAGCTTTGCCTTACATTTTTTCCTTCAATGATAGTCCAAACAGAGGATTGAAAAGGTCTCCTATCACCGAAAAATGGAGCACAGAGGGAATAAAGGCAATGAAGTATCACTCTTAAAACACAGGACTAGCTGGTTCTTGCTCACACATCATGAAAAATAACAATTCTAATACCAAAAATTACACATGAAAAGATACTCCAGTACCAGGAGAAACACAGACTGAGATGTTATGGTCAAAATGAAACAAATTTGAGAAGTTACTGTTCTCCAATGTTTCTCTAAGCCATTCTAGACACAGACAGAACTTTGATAGCAACATACAACTCTAGAACAAAGGGTAGGTAACCACAAAGCAGATTAACAGACTACAGCACACAGGACCCACTTATCAAACATGTAATCTGCAGAAATTTGAAGAGGTATGTAAAGATATCCAGCTGGCTGCCTTATTGTACATAACTCTAGAGGGGAAGCATTCCTTCTCAGTCCAGAGAAGGAAGGTGGGCCTTGCAGTAAAGCACTGGACTAGGACTCAGAAGAACTAGGCTCTAGTCCAGTGGTGCAAGTAGAAATCTTTTCTTGCCGGTACTGCACTCATGGGAGGGACACAAGGGAGGGCACATGACTCCTCCCTGCCCAGCCTGGGGCCCCCACACTCTCCCCGTCCCCTCCGACATCACCCTTACCAGTCTAAAATTTTACAACTGCATCTGCTAAACAGATGCAGTTGTAAAATGATGCTTTAGGCCCCTGGTGCCACCTGTACTTCCAGGTATCATCGAGGATCTAGCAGCACCCCAAATTGAAAACCTCTTAAATGAAAGAAGGCTAGGAAGGACAATCACTCCACTTTCCCTTAAGGGAGGCACTGATAGTGTGTTATGTCCAAACTAAGCTTCTGCCAGCTTGTCTTTATCTAAGTATTGTTCTCTGCCAGGCACTAGGAAAGCGAAGATGCTGCGCCATCTGGGTTTGATAGAAAAGAGGCATAGACCTGTGTGTGCCATGTACATCTTGACAGAACTGCAGCCCAAATTGTTTTATTATTTTCCTCAGCATGACATACAGGAGCGGCAATCAAAATCAACCTGGCAGAACGTGCATGAGAACTGTCTCTGGACAGATAAGTAATTGATTGAAATCACTCATCTCTTGGGGCCAAATCCTGTTCCCTTTGAGATTAAAAGGAGTTTTGCTATTGAGTTCAATGGGAACAGGCTTTGACATTTGGAGAGGAAAGAACAAAACCACTCAAGCAAGGACTATGTTGCTTATACCACAGGTATCAAAGACTGCTGACTCATGTGAGAAAGCCAGCAGACATCTGATCTTTGTCCATTGCAAGGGAGAAATCAGCAATCAATGAGGCTAGAACAGTCTTTGTACCATATCCAACTCATAAGTCCATCTACAAAGGATGAAGGAAATATGAAGGCTCCAGATTACCTTAAAGTCCTCAGTCCCTTGGTTAGAATGCTCCCATTAGTATATGTTCAGAGTCCAGAGGCTGGAGCAGGAAAGAGGCAAAATTGATGTATGTTTCCAGACAAGGCCTTTTGAGCTTCTGCCAAGTGCCAAGTAAAGGGAAATCTGTTCTTACTGTGAAAGATGGTGTTTGGAGTCACATGGGCAAGTTACATATCTATCCCCCCCACCCATATTCTAGTTAGAACATTCACAAAAAGTCCATTAAGTGTAGACAGGCGTTTTCCTGGGTCCACTGTGAACTAAATGTTCCTTAATGGGCCATTCAACTTGACTTGTCCCTTCATGTGTTGGCTAAATACCTATTGGGCATTACCACAGGAGCAAGCATGTAGTAAACACAACTAATATTCATAACTTCAGATACCAAGATGAATATACATGCATAGAAATAGCATAATCATAAGTACCAGCTATTTCACCTACATGACTATTCCCCAAAGAGATTCTGAAAAATCACACCACGTACCTGAGACCTTATGTGCCAGCACCATGCCCCACTGGAGCTTTGTTATCTGTTATGTAACAACAGAGATGGAGCCAGTGACATGACTCTGTTTAGCTTAAAAGGGTCAGGTTAATTTTTAGCTGTTCAGGTGTGACTGCACCTTTAGTCAGTGAGGGCATACTAGCTGGCACACTTTCAGGTTAGCGGGCTTCAGAGTTCCTTTGCAGTTAACTCTTTAATGTTCATAAACCTGGTATGTGCTGAGGTGGTTTAAAGCATAACAGGTTTTTAGGTTTGCAAATCTGTGAACTCTGAGATTTTATTTATTTATTTATTTATTTTGCTGGTCAATGTGGGAGGGTATCCTCTCCACCCTCTGCTCATGAAGTTACATATGTATGTGTCTTGTAGCACCTTCTGAACAACAGTTGGAAGGGAAAAAAATTTCAATAAGTATGGATTGAGTCTTTTCTCTTAGAAAACATGTCTTTTTTTCAGGTTCACACTGATTAACACAGAAAACAATTGGATCTGTTCAACTTTCTTCAAATTCCATAGAAAATTAAGTTCAGCTATATTTTCCAGTACAGTGATGAAATGGGTGTTTGTATATACAAACATCAACATGCTTAACTACTCACTTTTCCCCAAAATATGCAGTATTTCAGTCTGTTTTTATGGGAGTTGGGTGAGGAGCCATTTCAGCATATGTATGACTTATTAAAAGACAAATTTTAAATAGACCTGTATCCTAAACTGCATTATGATATTGTACACAAACACTGGATTTCAATGGGAGATTCAACTTCCTTTATAGGAACAGAACAGACTCCTGAAACTCTTACCACAAAAGCGGTCCATAGACATGCAAATAGTCCCATTGTCTTCAATGGGATTGATCAAATGATTAAGGATTTACAGGGTTAGGTTCCAAGTTTGTAAATTGTTCTAGATGAAACGACAATGCCTGAGCTATCAGATCAGAAGGAGTGTCATTTGAATAAAGGTGGGCAGATGCTTGATAAGCCTTAGCTCTGTTGCTAAGATAAGGAACATATTTTCAGCAAAGTTCTTGGCAGATTCCTGAGGCAGCTGGTTAAAGTTTGTCAGTGTCCGGCATTATAATCTTCACGTATAGTTCTCTCACCCACAAAGCTGGAAAATGAGGCATTTGTTTTCTTTGTTTTGCTGCTCCAGCTCCAGTTAGCAAAATGCATATTAGACTAGTTTGGCTACAAAGAAGAATTCTATGTATACCGGGGACAACACCTGATTCCTGTCAGGCTGCAGAACTGGGCTGACATCAGAATCCAAACATCCTCTGGTCAGTGCAAGCAGAGGCATTCCTCTAATGATTTGGACTTGATGTGATGCACTATGAATGCCATGGATAATTCAGACCAATGGGGAGAAACAGAATCAAAAACACCGTTTAAACACCTTCCGGTTCGGCCCGCTCCCCACCCCAGGGCTCCTGACCAATTTAACAGCCTTTGTTTAAGTTTGTTAGCATATGCATTGTGCTGTTAAAGCCATATAATGAATGAATGCCCTCCCTAGCTGTGTTCTGCTCCTTTAAGGAGCAGATCAGGGAGGTGGAGGGGGCTAGCCCCTAGTCTTTCCGGTAACCCATACCCCCTAAAAATCTCTTGCCGGTACTGCATACTGGAGAGTACCCACCATGAAAAGATACTCCAGTACCAGGAGAAACACAGACTGAGATGTTATGGTTGAAATAAAGGAAATTTGAGAAGATACTTTTCTCCAATGTTTCTCTAAGCCATTCTAGACACAGACAGAACTTTGATAGCAACATACAACTCTAGAACAAAGGGTAGGTAACCACAAAGCAGATTAACATACTACAGCACACAGGACCCACTTATCAAACATGTAATCTGCAGAAATTTGAAGAGATGTGTAAAGATATCCAGGTGGTTTCCTTATTGTACATAACTCTAGCGGGGCAGCATTCCTTCTCAGCCCAGAGAAGGAAGGTGGGCCTTGCAGTAAAGCACTGGACTGGGACTCAGAAGAACTAGGTTCTAGTCTCAATTCTGTCAGGCTTCCTGCTTCTTCTGTCTCTGGTCCACACCCTAGTCAGCTGCATCTCTCCTCCTTCTGGCTACCTGGACTCCAGGATTACCTAGAGCACAGCAGAGATACTTCCTGCTCTCAGTTCTTGCGCCCAGCGCGACAGCACTCCATGACTGCCAGGAGGAGCAACTGCAGAGAAAGTCCTGACCAGCCCCTGCAGCCCATGAATGGAACATGCTCAGTGCAGACACAATCTTCAGAGAATTTAGCTGCCACTGTTGGAGACTGGATATTGGACTAGACAAACCTAGACTTGGACAAGGCTGACCCAATACAACAATACCCATATTCTTTTGTTAACTGCTTTGCTGAACCAGGGCCATACTCAGTAAAGATCATATTTTTTTTCAGGTTATAGTGCCTACAGAAACTTATTCCACCAGTATTTACAACACTATCTTGGAATTATTCAGAATCATTGCATACACCAGGGGCGGGCAAACTTTTTGGCCTGAGGGCTACATTGGGTTTCTGAAATTGTATGGCGGGCCGGTTAGGGGAGGCTGTGCCTCCCCAAACAGACAGACATGGCCTGGCCCCTGCCCCCTATCTAACCCCCCCCCCCCCCCTTCCCGCCCCCCGACCCCCTCCCCCCGCCTCCCCCCCCCCCCCCCCTCCCCCCCCCCCCCCTTCCTGACTGCCCCCCCGGGATACCTGCCCCCATTCAACCCCCCTGTTCCCCTCTGACCGCCCCAACCCCTATCCACACCCCCGCCCCCGATCACCACCCCGAACTCCCCTGCCCTCTATCCAACCCCTGCTGCTCCCTGCACCCTTACCGCGCTTCCTAGAGCACTGGTGGCTGGTGGCGCTATAGCCGCACCGTCCAGAGCACCAGGACAGGCAGCTGCGCCGCCCAGCTGGAGCCAGCCACACCACCGCCCAGCACAGAGCACTGGGTCAGGCCGTGGCTCTGCAGCTGCACTGCCCGGCAAGAGCTTGCAGCCCCGCCGCCGAGAGCTGAGGCTGCAGGGGAGGGGGAACAGTAGGGGAGGGCTCCGGGCCAGGAGCTCAGGGGCCAGGCAGGAGGGTCCTGCAGGCCAGATGTGGCCTGCGGGCTGTAGTTTGCCCACGCTTTCACATTTGAAGTAGTATTCAAAATACACTAGCAAATGAAGAATTTGTCAATAAAACCTATCTTTATATTTTCACAATAAGGGGTACCAAAAAAATAGGAAAGGCATTCATGATATAACTCATAATGCAGAATTCTGAGTGAGATTAATATTTTAAAAAAAATTTACCACTGATTTGGTGAAGTCAAAATCTCCAACAATTCCTTGTTTTCGATTCACAGCAAACACATTATTTGTATGCAGAGATCCATGAACTATATTCGCTTTGTGCAGCGTATGCAGACCACGTGCCACTCCTTCCATCACTTTCAGTATTTCCTGATGAAAATAAACAATTTTAAAAACTGAAGGAGCCAAGAGAACCATTGCAAGTATTGTGAATGGGAAACTACACTACACTTAGTAAGATTCTAAAGGATTGCAGAGCCAGTCAAAAAAGCCAATCACACCTGGATTAATCATTTTGAAAACCCAAATGTAAATATCCGTTCGGATATGTGGATTCATAACTGGCTCTATCCTGACACGCAATGCAAGAGAAAAAGCCATTCACAAAACTTATGACCATTTATTTAAAAAGAAGGCTATGCAGCAAATGGCTTGTTTACAGTTGAAAGTCATTTGGGGGAAGGACAGGTAGGAAAGAAAATGACAGGATGAAAACTCAGACAAGAGTAATCATGATCATAGTATTTTAAAATTTGTTTGCCAATATTCTGTAAAGGATAGCAGCAACAACAACAAAAGCTGGAATGTTCAAAGGAGCGTGAGTAAGGTCCCCACCTCCAGGGTCGTTTGAAAATCCCAGCCCCAGTGACTGGACACTAAATTGAGGTATTCATAAAAACAAAAACTGTCATATTCCTTTGCAGAGTTTTATCATGCATCAACCGTGAATGCAAGTTATATTGCCACATCACTGGCCAGCAAAGAAAAAGGTGAAATAAGAGAAGAGAGGATCAAGTTGGTTTAAATATTTGTTAAAAAACCTTGCAGAAATTTTGAATAAATTACCCTATTACTTACTTCTGAAGTTAAAGGTGAACTAGCCTGCAGTGCTCCTACACTTGCTCCTGGGTAATATGGGACCATCAGATATACCAAAGGATCAGACTTAAAAAACAAAACAAAAAACAAGGACAATAGACTGATAAAGAAGGGGATTCAAGTTAAAATATCTATTTACTGTGAAGTTAACTTTATTACACATTTAACACATATTAAGTCCTCATTAAACCAAATCAATTTCATTTGATTGTTTACGTAAGCTCTGCATGGAAGTTTTTCTATCCAAAGCTTTGGTTAAAAAAACAAAAAGCTTTAACAACAAATTGCTATTTTTCATCTAGAAGATTCATAATCAAAAAAGGATGTCAATCTAGAACTTACCTTGCACAAAAAAAGGAACATCAACTGTAATAATCCAGATTTCTCCTTAAATTCACTCCAAGCTCTGTGATATCTGGCTGCTCTTTCTATCGCTTTTGCCTCTGTGCTCACATCTACCGAATAGCCCTGAAAACAAAGAATTTTCAGCTGATTCCTAAATTAACGTTGTTAATGTGGAATTATTATATTTTATTTTTACGAACAATTACATGACAAATTCTATTGAGTGACCTCCTATTATATTGAATTATATGCTCAACCTGGGATCTGAGAGATCAGTCCCAAATTTTCTTTGTGAACGTTTAAATTGTTGGACTAGCAATGCAGGTCCAGTGTTCCCACTGACCGAACAGTATCATAGACAAGTTAACAAGCAGTGTTTACACCAGTGGTGGGCAACCTGCGGCCCACCAGGGTAAGCCACTGGCGGGCCATGAGACAGTTTGTTTATATTGACTGTCCACAGGCACGGCCGCCCGCAGCTCCCAGTGGCCGCTGTTAGCCATTCCCAGACAATGGGAGCTGTGGGAAGCAGTGGCCCGCAAGTCCTTGAGGCCCGCACTGCTTCCCTCAGCTCCCATTGGCCGGGAACAGCAAACCACAGCAACTGGGAGCTGTGGGAAGTTGTGCCTGCGGACGGTCAATGTAAACAAACGGTCTCGCAGCCTGCCAGCAGATTACCCTGACAGGCCACACGTTGCCCACAACTGGTTTACACTGCTCCACCATTAACTTCATACTTCTTGATCTCCCGAACACTGGTGTGTAGAAGGGGAAGCGTGGCAGTGGAAAGCAAAGGAGACACCCGGAAATCAGTAGGGAAGGTGTCAGTATGAGTACAATGGAGACTGAATGCACCAGGAACAGGGAGTGATAGCCAGTAAGAGTAGGGCCCACTGACGCCCAGGAATGGCAGTCAGCAAAAGGAAGGGACATGCTTGCAGCTGCCCCCAGAGAAGTGAAAGAGGAGAAGAGAGATGGAGACAAACAGCAAAAAAATAACATTGCTTTGATAGTGATCCAAGAGCCTAGCTGAATTATTAGCATTTACTAGGGTACTATTGAAAGTAGTAAAGAAGCAGTTACTGAGTTCAAGCAGATCAATATACTCAGTAAGTTACCAAGAGAGCTCCACATACAGCTACAAACTGAAAGTCAGTGACAGAAAATTACCTTTAAAAGAACCTTCTGTTCTTGAACTTCCAAACACACTAATGGGTGCTTCATGCTCAATTCCTTAAGGGGTTCAGCATCAAGAAGATCCCGTTCTAAGCTGACTGTCAGAAGTCCACCAGAGTTCTGGAGCGCACACATGCAAACACAACCAAAATGCCACTAACTAGCTTAATAATCCAGACACTGCATATTGCTGAATGCTTAATATTTATCAACCACCACTGATAATGCAGGGCACTTACCATAATGTAAGGAAGGTCAAACTTAGGCTTAAATTAAGTAGTCTTTTTTAAAATAAAGAGAAAGTTTCCATTTGGTGATTCCCTTCTCTCCCCCCCGTGTTAAACACGTTAACTTGACCTTCATTCCTTCAATACACATCATTTGGATTTAATCTCTCAGTGTCATATACATGAGCCACTGACTGCCCATCTACTTCATAGACATTAAAAACCTGAGCTCCTGACATGCATAATACATGGGTTTTGTTTTCTCTTCCCTTCACCCTGCCCCAGACACAGCCAGTCTTAGCATTTCATGCTGGTCCAGCATTTAGGTGTTACTGTTGGTGAATTAAACCATAACATGACCAGTCAAGCTGCATGAGTAATTCTACTGAAGTCTGGATACCATATTTGAATTTATTTTCTAGTTATTGGCATGAGTGGGTGACATTGTAAGTGTGTGTGAGAGAGAGAAGTCTCTTTGGGATGTTAATAATGAAATCTCTCACTTGTTTAAAGTTTCATTTGGCCCGTGACAATATTTTCAGTTTTAAACTTGTAATCGGACTACTGCCCTTAAAGACTTCATCACTTACTAGAATCTTTGGCATCACCTGCTTTATGGCATATTTAATTAAGCTACTTCCCCTACTCTCAAATACATACTCCCAGTTCCCTGCCCTTAGAAACACAGCAGGGGCTTCTTACCATATACTTCAGAATTCCTGCTTCCGGGTGAAGGAGTGGCAGCTCAGGGAACCATTTCTGCACCAGGCAACTAAGCCTCTCCTGAATTAGGGTTACATTCATCAATGCCGACCGCCTCCGCATGCAATACGTACAAGTATATACCAGAAAATACATTAACTGAAGTTTGGGCTGTATGCCCACAAAACATCCATTTCTGAAAATATAAAGGGCGGAACCTACCCTCTTCCAGTTACATCACTCTGAATGCAACTGGCTTTCACTTTTTCACGGCAACAGTACTACAACAGCCCAATTGGATGTATTTTTAAAAACAGGGTTTGTGTGGTAATTTTAGGGACTTCTGGATATCCCCATCCCTTAGAAAAAAATGATCCACTCCCTTCCTCATCAAAGTAGCCAGGGGCAGGCAGCTAGAGAGAGACCAGCTGCTGAAGAAAAGTTCCTACTTACTCTCCTCTCCTTCCCCAACCTGAAAGTAGTTCAAAGGACAAAGAGAGGGGAACCCCAGTACCACCACCAGAGGTAGTCCAATCTCAGCAGGAGCAAGCAGGGGAAATCAGAAGCAAGGTGGCCAAACCTTAGAGTTGGTGAAACAGGCCACAGCTCTTGCCATCTCCAGCCACCCCACAAACCCGTAACATTTAGGCGTTACTGTTACTCATGCCCAGCACTGCATTACCAGAGATCCTGTTCCTGCCCTCCTCCGTCCTACTTCTAAGGAGGAGTGGCCATGGATTCTGGATTCCTCCCTCCACGCAGAGTATTTAGGAAGTGGGAGATCACTGGTGTCAGTCTTGCCTTCAACTTGGAGGAAGGACCTCCCTCTTCACTGCCCTGATCCTATCCCCCGTATAACACAGATAAAGGCTTTCTTCAGCCACTGTGCTGCCTAATCATCTTCCTACTGCTCTGGTGAAGGGACTGGGACTCACACTTCCAGATTTTCCTCTACCATTCATTTTGAAAAAAGGTGTATCAGGTGGAAAAGAGGAAAACTGATGATTATCTCCCTCCACCTCGGAGAGTATTATTTCATTTCAGAGGCTTTACTGAATATGAGCGTGTCTTTAGTCTTCCTTTCAGTACTGTAACATTCATCCTTTAGATTTTATTGAGAATGAATGTATATAATAATGAAACTGAAATGTAGAAGTGGTTCATATAACTCCATAGTTTAAGTTGCTTACATAAATTGATACTTACATATTCTTCTTGTTCATTGTATATTTCCTGAATGAGACTGTTTCTCAGTCCAGTGATTTCTTCTTTTATTTTTGTTATTTCATATTCACTGTAATCATCAGACTGCATGCAGAAACAATAAAATTGCCATCGTATATGCCTCAAGAAATCATACTATATGATGTAACCTAGTAAATAAGACCTAAAAAGCAGCTTCCATATTACATTATAATTTGAGAATGCAGTTTATTCTCGAAAATATTCTAGGATGAAGGTAAGTTACTAACATCATTAGACCTTTTTTTTTGCTTTTCTAAATTATCTATTTGCTGTAATTTTCTTCATTCTCCTTTTTGGAAATCCTCTATAAAATAAAATCTAATGGTTAGAAAGGGCATTCAGTTCACCCAGGTGTGTGGCCTAAATTATTGTCACAATAAAATTAGGGGTTTGAATGACTGGACAAGATACTACACCAGATTTAGATCTTATCTGAAGGTTCCTGGCCATTGGCTTCATTTTAGAAATAAAACTTTACAGAACCTGGACAGGAAGAGAAATGAAAAATCAGATTGGAGGGTATGTTCACTTCAGAGATCTGTCTCTCTCTCTCTCTCTCTCTCTCTCTCTGAGGAGGAACTTTTTTTTTTTCATATGATTCCTATAATTTTTTAAAAACCATTCTCTATCAGATACATTACTGGAACTTTTGGGTCCAATTTTCAGACCCAGAGCCGGCACACTGGCCTAGAAAGACATGTGAGGGACACAAACACATTGAAACTTTTCTGTACATGGAAAACCACACATACGGCTGCAAATACACAAATCAACATTTGAGTATCTACACGGCTAAATGTGCACTTATCAAGCTAGGTGGTACTTGCTCAGTAGAAATGCAAACACTTGCCTACCTGGCAACTGGAGATTAGGCCCTGTGAAATGTACTGGAATAGGAAATGTTTTAAATAGAGCTGGGGAAAGAAATGCAAATTCCATTTCACAGAGGAGTTTGAGATTTCAAAATCTCTTTGCGTTCCAATTTGGAACGAACCTGAACATTTCAAAATACTTTGTGAAAGAAAATTCGTTACATATTCATTTTGACATTTTAAAATGTTATATTATAATGCAGAATATAAAACAAAAAATAGAAACAAAAAGTCATTTCTAAACGGACAAATAAATATTAGGGCTGCCAAGCAATTAAAAAAAATAATTACACGATTATAAAAATTGTGATTAATCGCACTGTTAAATAATAATAGAATACCATTTATTTAAATATTTTGGGTGTTTTATACATTTTCAAATATATTAATTTCAATTACAACACAAAATACAAAGTATACAGTGCTCACTTTATATTTATTTTTTATTAAAAATATTTGCATTATAAAAAACTAAAAATAGTATTTTTCAATTCACCTGATACCAGTACTGTACTGCAATCTCTTTATCATGAAAGCTGAACTTACAAATGTAGAATTATGTACAAAAAATAACTGCATTCAAAAATAAAACAATATAAAACTTTAGAACCTACAAGTCCACTCAGTCCTACTTCAGACAATAGCTCAGACAAACAAGTTTGGTTACAATTTGCAGGAGATAATGCTGCCCATGTCTTGTTTACAATGTCACCTGAAAGTGAGAACAGGAGTTCGCATGGCACTGTTGTAGCCAGCATCGCAAGATATTTACATGCCAGATGTGCTAAAGATTCATATGTCCCTTCATGCTTCAATCACCATTCCAAAAGACATGCTGATGACGGGTTCTGCTCGATAACAATCCAAAGCAGAGCAGACCAACTCATGTTCATTTTCATCATCTGAGTCAGATGCCACCAGCAGAAGGCTGATTTTCATTTTTAGTGGTTCGGGTTCTGTAGTTTCTGCATCGGAGTGTTGCTCTTTTAAGACATCTGAAAGCATTCTCCACACCTCGTCCCTCTCAGATTTTGGAAGGCACTTCAGATTCTTAAACCTTGGGTCGAGTGCTGTATCTATCCTTAGAAACCTCACATTAGTACCTTCTTTGCATTTTATCAAATCTGCTGTGAAAGTGTTCTTAAAACAAACATGTGCTGGGTCATCATCCGAGACTGCTATAACGTGAAATATATGGCCGAATGTGGGTAAAACAGAACAGGACACATACAATTCTCCCCCAAGGAGTTCAGTCACAAATTTAATGAACGCTTTTTTTTTTTTTTTTTTTTTATTAAAAGAGCATCGTCAGCATGGAAGCATGACCTCTGGAATGGTGGCCGAAGCACAAAGGGACATATGAATGTTCAGCATATCTGGCAAGTAAATACCTTGCAATGCCAGCTACAAAAGTGCCCTGCCAAACACCTGTTCTCACTTTCAGGTGTCACTGTAAATAAGAAGAAGTCATCAGTATCTACCGTAAATGTAAACAAACTTGTTTGTCTTAGCAATTGGCTGAACAAGACGTAGGACTGAGTGGACTTGTAAGCTCTAAAGTTTTACATTGTTTTGTTTTTGAGTGCAGTTTTGTAACAACTAAAAACTACAATTGTAAGTTACACTTTCATGATAAAGAGATTGCACTACAGTACTTGTATAGCGTGAATTGAAAAATACTTATTTTATCATTTTTACAGTGCAAATATTTGTAATAAAAAATAATTATATTAAGTGAGCACTGTACATTTGTATTCTGTGTTTTAATAGAAATCAATATATTTGAAAATGTAGAAAAACATCCAAAAATATTTAATAAATTTCAATTGGTATTCTATTGTTTAACAGTGTGATCAATCATGATTAATTTTTTTAATCACAGTTAATTTTTTTAAGTTAACTGCAATTAATCAACAGCCCTAATCAAAATGTTTAGTTCGGAAAGTGCAGAAACAGAATGTTTTGACACTGTAGAAAAAAGGAGAAAAATTCCATCAAACAAAATTTCAGTGAAATCTACACAATCAAGAAACCTTTTGGTTTTGACTAAACTGCATTTTCTGACCAACTAATTTTAAATCAGTTTGGTTTCCTCTCTCATTCTCCCAAAACTTGCTAGTACTTCTACACATTTAGAAGATCTGACCTGTCCTTGATATCCTGACAGTGAAAACATTCGTCCATACCCTAACCATCTCTCATCTCAACTGTTACCTCTACCTCTTCCTCTCTGATCTCCATCCCATACACATCACCATCCAGTCCACCCAAAACGCAACAGCTAAAAGTATCTTCCTAGCCCAAATAAACTACATCACCCTTTGAATTTTTCCATTAGCCTCTACAGTAAGGCAAATGGAAAATTTGTTACCAGATTATTTCCTTTCTTGTACTGATCTCATATTCAAAAATATATGAGCCGCACCTCTCTTCCTGCAAATAACCAAGGCTAGAGAGTAAGACTTATCCTTGAGGTGCCAGTGCTTGGCTAAACCACTTCTGCCATCTCTCCAGATGATGTGTGTGAGATAACATCTTTTATTGGACCAATGTCTGTGGTGAAAGAGACAAGTTTTTGAGCTACATAGAGCACTTCCTCTGAGACCGGAGGAAGAGTTTTTTGTAGCTCGAAAGTCTGTCTTTCTCACCAACAGACATTGGTCCAATACAAGATATTACCTCACCCACCTTGTCTCTCTCATATCCTGGGATGAACAACACTGCATACTCTCCCCAGATGACTATTTCCCAGCGTTGAGTGGAAACACTAAATTCTTATGAACAGATTAAATATAAGCTTAATGGTAAAGACTTGGTCCATTATATTACTGACATGCATAGAAGAGGCCATCACAAAGGATATTTGAAGGCCTTATCTTGAGTGGGACAAATCTGGGAGGAGAGGGCAGTAAGAGAAAGGTAATACGTTAACAACTGTCCATTCTGGATCTTACCCTCCCCTCCAAGACACGTGGGATGTAGCACGTTGTAAGGAAAAATTAGAAGGAAAGAGAAATGAGATTAGCCAAAGCATCTGTCCCCGGTGCTCTTGTACCTCCTTCCCCACTGACGACTCTCACTCTTGTGCTTGGATTGGATATAAATAGGTAAACAGTGGGAAGGTACCCCAACTACTCGAGTATCAGCTGGAAAACTTCTTGGTTCAGTGACCATTTGAGTGGTTCATCTGTTGACTCCAGAGGTTGTCTGGTAGTGTGTTCATTAGAGAGATTCACATAAAAGTGATGCTGGAGACATTCTGCTCAGAGAAGTCTGTGTGTTACTTCAGTATTTAGACTTGACCTCCTTGTGCTCCCTTGCTATTTTATGTATGTCATAGTCATGGAGTTGTCTAACTGAGATAGCGTATGGTCCTCCTTCAGACTGTCCTGGAAGTCTCAAAGAATCAGTACCTCACTGATCTCTAGGAATTAGTTTCTCAGGAGCCTTTCTGACCTTGATGACTTTCCCTGTGCCCTGGGGTGCGTCAAGTACCCTGCAACATCAATATCCATGGTCACAATTTTGGATTCTGGATTGTGCAGGAAGGATGCTACCATCACATGGATTTGCTGTTTCCACCAACTTAGGGACCTGATCACTACATGGTATCCTCACATTCCTTTCCATCTCCTGTTGGAAACTGTTACAGGCCCTTAAGATCTATCCTTTAACCTTTCTAGCGCAGCTTTACCCATGGAATAACCCCTACCGCAAAGAGACTGGAAATCCTAGGAACTGGTACTGATGAATACACATGGTATTCCTCGACACCCAGGAGATCAGTGCCTGAATCTTGTCAACCCTTTCCTGTGCTGTGAGCATGCTGGCTCTGCATCAAGCTTGGCAGATGATTCTCTGAAAGGGAATCAGAGAGCTCTTCAAGTTTGACACAGACAAATGTGCCTACAGCATACAGGTCTGGTTAAGTTGCTTCTTGCAAGATTGTACAAGGTGAGTATTTAGTTTAAGAAAAGATGCATCTGAGTCCCTAGACTCCTCGGACAGGACACTATCTCTATCAGTAGCTTTGTGAACATTGTGTGTGTGTGGAGGATAGACTGCATGGTAACACTTTGTACTGACAGTGACTATTTTTATAAGCATCCTGAAGGAACTGCGGGTATCAGGCCCGTCCCCAACTATGCAGATAAGCTCCTGCCAGGTCTATTATCAGCTCTTCTAGGGAGAATGCAGCAAAAGGGAAGTGAAAGTCTGCATCCTCTATTCAGTCTTCTCTTCCAAACCCCTCAGCCTCTTAAAGTCTAACTCCGCCTGGACTCCATCACTTTTCTCTTTCTGTGAAGAAAAGATATTAGAGTCCTTGACTTTTTTGCTCTGAGGAACAGCCTCTGTCGCAAATAATTCTAGAAGGTGTGAAATTTCCTTACGGGTGCTTGTCACTATCTATTGAGGCTGGAAAGAGGGGAAAAGAAAGGATGTGCAGGAGCCTGAAGCTCCAGAATGCAACGCAGACACTTTTTCTCTTATACTGTCCAGCATGGGACAACTTGAACCCCTGGGTGCTGGAGACCAGAGAGGGGCAATGCCCCCCACACTTTTTAAACAAGGGGCCAAGCTCCCAGCTTTTGAGAATCAGAACTAGGCAGAGACATACAACAAGAGGAGGCCCCCACCCCACCCCCAGTGGCCTCTGGCGAGAACTGGGTGGTGTAACAGAGGAGCCCCTTCCCTGCTGGCATAACGGAGGGGCAGCCAGACCATATCTGAGTGAGTGATATTGCAACCTGGAACACAGGGTCACAAGAGCACTCAAATTTGGTTGTAGTTTTCTGTGCTATTGCTTGAACCAGGAGTCTAAGTAGTAGGATGATCCTGCCTGACGGCCTGCATACTAGATGGGGGTGGGCGCTCAGATGCAAACATACTGACTTTTTGGACTGGTAGGAGTTGGCACCTGGCCACTTAGTTTGTTCCCATAACTCTTGCTGCCAGCCTCACAGAACTGATGGCTCCATCCCCCATGAACACATCATCAGGGATATTTTATCTACTACTGATATGGTTCTGAGGGGGAGGGGGTCAAAGCTCTTTAAAGGCATCCCATCAGGATACTGAGGCTGCACAAAGCACGTGATGACCAGTGAGACTCAAAGAGCTATGCTAACATTTCTAATTCTCTTCTAAGGGCGGCTTCCATCTTCCTGCCTGAAGGTATTGAAGGTGTCTCCCCTTGGCAGAAATTAACATGTCCTTTACAGGGACACCACAGCTGAAGAAGGATGAAGAGAGAATCTTGGAATTCTAGAACCTGAAAAGCTATCAGACTCTGCCTCTTCTCTTTGTTGGCCATTTTCCAGCCCTTCCTTGTGATTTTCTTGAAGGAGAAATAAGGAGATAGCAAATTGTTAGTTTTGAATTGAAGAAATATTCTCTTTTCATGCCCTCTCTCTCTGGCTAGATGTCAGTGGTGCCCAACCTTCATGCCAAGTTTCAAGCACATCTGTTCCTCAGTGTTGTCATGATCCAAAACTAACAGTTCCCCTACTTCAGCGTCCCCCAAGGAGCTGGAGACCTGCTGTGCTTTTTTCCCTGTGTTATTTTAAGCCTTTTTTGGATTTCTAATGTATTTTGCAGAATCCCCAGAGGATCAGTCTCTCCTAGTCTAGTTCTCGTTGAAGTCTTAGCCTGGGCAAAGACAATTTGATTTGAGCCCTGTTGTGCCTCATCATGTAATCCAGAACTGGGGAGGAAGTGGCGGGGACTGCCCCTAAGAGATCCCAAATCCTCCTCTTGGGAAGAACAACTGTCTGAAAGGATGATGGATCCCTTGACTAATGGACTCAATTAACCCATTAAAAACCTGAGATACACAACCAGATTTTTTTCTCCTTTTGAGGGAGACTGGACTGGGGGTAACTTAGTGCCTTACCCTTGAAGAACTCTTAATCAGTGACAACACTGATATCTCCCAGACTCCCAAGAGCTGAGTAGGACCAAGCAATGGAGGTATTTCTGGGGAAGTTTTGGCTGGTGTTGTGAGATGCAGAAGCCTCAACAAGTTGAACATAAGGAGCCTTTCCCCCCTGACTCAGACAGGGCTCTGGGCTGGGAGCAATCACCTCAGAACTCCTCTTCTGTGGCTCCACAGAATATCTGCTTGCAGACACAGGAGCAGGTTGCCCTTCAGCTCAATTCCTTTGGCCAGCTCTGCCATGCTGGAAGAAGGGAGAATTAACAGAAGAAAGGTGCATGGCAGGTGATGCTACTCAGAGAAATAAGGCCCTGACATCTTGATTCAATAAAGAAGAGAAGACAGTGATTGCAAAATCATCTTTAAATCCTGGGCTGTGATAGATCAGGTGGGAGTGTGAATCGCTGCTCTGGCTGCACAGTCCAAAGGCAGAGAATCTGGTGAGACGGTGGAAGGAATGTAGACAAAACCTTAGAGTCTTGTGGACAAGTCTGATCTGCCCCAGGTATCTGCAGGACTGGAGTTCTAAAAAACTTTTGTCCTCCTTTTCAAGGTCCTACATAACTCTTCCCTTCCAATTGCCAAACCTTCTGTCTCTTATAGTGTAACTGCTCCACCTTTCTCCGCCAATGACGCTAGTCTTCACAGTAGCCCATTCACCTGTTTCTCCCATAAGCATAAGCATTGCTAGGGGGTGGTGTTTATGTCATTCCCTATGTATGGAATCATCTTCCTTCTCTGGTCCATTAGCCTCTCATATTTTAAATCTCTCTTCAAAGCTCATCCACTTTACAGTGCTCACGATCACTGAAGTGTGTGTGGTTTTAAAAACAAAAACATCAAAATGTGCATATGCATAAACTGAATATATGCACGATGGCATTACTGTAACCTTCACCCGACCTACCCAATTACTTTTTGATGCGTCACTCTTACCTGTGCTACATCTAAAACTCAAGATTGTAAACCCCTGGAGATAAGGATGGGGTCTTCTGTAAATACACTCCTGGGAGTAGTAAGACACAAATATCTAGAGTTCTTGTTCTTTTAGATAAGAACATAAGAAGGGCCATACTGGGTCAGACCAATGATCCATGTTGCCCACTATCCTGTCTTCCAACAGTGGCCAATTCCAAGTGCTTCAGAGGGAACGAACACAACAAGACAATTATTGAGTGATCCATCCCATCATCCACTCCCAGCTTCTGGCAGTCAGAAGCTTAGGGACACCTAGAGCATGGGGTTGCATCACTGGCCATCTTGATTGATGGAACAATCCTCCATGAACTTATCTAATTCTTTTTTGAACCCAGTTATACTTTGCCCTTCACACTATCCCCTGGCAACAAGTTCCATGGGTTGACGGAGCGTTGTGTGAAGTAGTAATTCCTTTTGTTTGTTTTAAACTTGCTGCCTATTAATTTCATAGAGTGATCCCTGGTTCTTGTGTTACTTGGAAGGGTAAATAACACTTTCTTATTCACTTTCTCCACACCGTTCATGATTTTATAAACCTCTATCACATGTCCCCTTAGTTGTCTCTATTCCAACATGAATAGTCTTTTTAATCTCTCCTCATTAGGAAGCTGTTCCATAGCCCATCTTTTTTGTTGCCATTCTCTGTCCCTTTTCCAATTCTAATATATCTTTTTTTGAGATGGGACGACCAGAACTACATGTAGTATTCAATGTGTGGGCATACCATGGATTTATATAGTGGCATAGTGATATTTTCGGTCTTATTATCTATCCATTTCCTAATGGTTCTTAACATTGTTAGCTTTTTTGACTGCCGCTGCACATTGAGCGGATGTTTTCAGAGAACTATACACAATGATTTTAAGATCTCTTTCTTGAGTGGTAACAGCTAATTTAGACCCCATCATTTTGCATGTATAGTTGGGATTATGTTTTCCAATGTGCATTACTTTGCATTTATCAGCATTGAATTACATTTGCCATTTTGTTGCCAAGTCAGCCAGTTTTGTGACATCTCTTTGTAATTGTTTGCAGTAAAAGTAAAATAAGTGGTTAGAGTCAAAAGACATCCTTTAAAAATTGGAAGATAGGAGACAAAGGGTAGGAATAAATGGTCAGTTTTCAGAATGGAGAAAGGTAAACGGTGGTGTCACCCAGGGATCTGTACTGGTGCTGTTCAACATATTCATAAATGATCTGGAAACAGTGAGGTGGCAAAATTTGCAGACAATACATAATTACTCAAGATACTTAAGTCCAAAGCAGACAGCGAAGTATATATGAGGGTTCTGACATAAGGACCCTGATTTCTGAAAATCTTCCTGGTCAAGATAATTGCTACCAAGAAGGTGACCTTCCAGGAATGATATGACAGAGGGCATGATGCCAGTGGCTCCAAGGGAGGGCCAGTGAGTCTTGACAGGACCAGGTTTAGGTCCCACGGGGGAATGGGTTTGCAAATTTGAGGGTAAAGTCTCTCTAATCCCTTGAGGAAGTGAATGGACATTTTCTGTGAGAACACCAATCTACCATTCAGCAGAGGATAGAAGGCTGAAATTGCCCCTAGATGCACCTTGATCAATGAAATGGCTAGGCCTTGTTGTTTCAGATGGAGCAGATATTCCAGCACGGACTGGAGAGGTAACCGAGTTGGTGAGAGGCCTCATTGGGATGCCCACACTGAGAAATGCTTCCACTTGGTGAGGTAAGATTCAGTTGGAGCAAACGGCCATGATCTTGCGAGATCAAGGCAGGAGGGAGAGGCAACAGGGTTGATACTGACAGATCAAGTAGCGTGCCACAAGTGTTGGTACAGCCATGCAGGGACTATAAGAACAATCTTTGTTTTGTCTTGCTTGACTTTCAGAAGGACCTTATGTACCAGAGGAATGAGGGGGAATGTGTAGAACAGGAGTTTTGTCCACACGAGTAGGAAGACATCTGTGAACGAGTCTGGGCTGTAACCACACAGCGTGTAAAACTGCTGACATTTCCTGTTCTGCTTGGTTGCAAACAGATCTAAAACAGGAAACCCCCACCTCTGGAAGATGGATCTAGCTAGATCGGGGTGAAGGGACCACTCATGGTCAGAAGAGAAAGACCTGCTGAGGTGATCTGCCAAAGTGTTCCGGACTTCCTGAAAGTGAGAAGCTTCGACGTGGATAGAGTGCTTTGCGCAGAAGTCCCACAGGCAAATGGCCTCTTGACACAGGGTGGATGAGTACACTACTCCCTGCTTGTTGGTGTAAAACATAGCTGCGGTGTTGTCCACAAGCACTCTCACAATTTTGCCCAAGGTCTGGCGTAAAAACACCTAGCACGCTAGGCGGACCACTCTGAGCTCCCTGACATTTATATGCAAGGAGCGCTCCTCCTGGGAGCGCAGGCCCTGAGGTGCTTGAGATGAGTCCCCCCCAACCTAGATAGGACACATCCACAATTAGGGATACTGATGGCTGGGAAGTGAAAAGGGAATGCCTGCGCCCACTGATCGGGGATCCCTCCACAAGTGGAGGGAGGTGAGGACCGGGGCAGGAATTGTAAGCACTGAGACCAAGTGCTGATGGCTCGGTGAGTACACCAAGGCCAGCCAAGCCTGAAGGTGTCTAAGGCCTAGTCTTGCATGCTGTACCACATAAGTGCACACAGCCATGTGACCTAAACGTTTGAGGCAGAAATGGGCTGTTGTGATGGGCTGGGTCTTGACCTCCGATATCAGAGGTGACATTGTCTGGGAGTGAGCCACTGGGAGGAAGGCTCTGAACTGGGTAGAATTGAGCAATGCATCAATAAACTCTATACTCTGGGCGGGGATGAGAGTTGACTTTTGCTCGTTTACCAATAAGCCCAGGGCTCTGAAGATAGCTCGGACCAGAGTGATGCTGGCTCTCACGTGAGCCTCGAACCAGCCCTTGATCAGCCAGTTATTGAGGTAAGGGTAGACTAACACCTCTCCTTCTGAGGAAGGCTGCCACCACTGCTATGCATTTTGTGAAAACCCAAGGGGCTGCCAACAGGCCAAAGGGGAGGACAATGAATTGGTAGTGGGTCTGGTGTATGATGAATCTGAGGAACCCTGTGTGGTCCCAGAAAATGGAGATGTGGAAATAAGCTTCTTTCAAGTCAAAGGTAGCATACCAGTCCCCTGGATCCAGGAAGAAAATAATGGAGGCCAGGGAGACCATGCGGAACCTCAGTTTCTTGAGACAAATCTTGATGCGACACAGGTCTAGGATGGGTAGAAGAACCTCTTTGGCCTGCGGGATTAGGAAATAGTGGAATAAAACCCTTTCCCTCTCAAGTTCTGAGGCATCTTCTTTACCACCTTTACCCAAAGGAGGGCTTGCACTTCCTGGACTAGAAGTTGCTCATAAGAAGGGTCCCTGAAGAGGAATGGGGATGGAAGAGAGGGGTGGAAGAAAACTGAAGAGTGTAACCTTCCTCCATCGTACACAGCACCCAACAGTCTGACGTGATGAGGGACCATGCTCGGCTGAAGTAGAAGAGTTGGTAAGAAAACAAAGGGGGGGCAGGATCCGGTATGGAAACTGATATAACACCCTCAGGTGCCCCTTCAGAAGTTGTGCTTGGAGCCTCCTGGATATCTGTGAGAGCCCAGTAATGAGGCTGAAGGTGGCCCTGGAGTCTTTCAGGCCATGGAGTTTTGCATACATCTGTTCGAAGAAGAGGGAAGTTCCCTCAAATGGAAGGTCCTGAACGGACTGCAGAACCTCTGCCGGCAGTCCCACGGATAGGAGCCAAGAGCATCTTCTCATCCCCATCACGGATGCCATTGTTCTGGCAGCCATGTCAGATGCATCTAGGGCAGCCTGGACATAGGCCCTGGCTACGGTCTTCCCTTCCTCCAGCAAAGCGAAGAATTCTTGTCTGGACTCCTTAAGCAGCAAGTCCTTGAATTCTGACATGGAGTCCCAGACGTTATAGTCATACTTCCCTAGCAAGGCCTGCTGGTTGGAGATGCAGAGCTGTAACCCACCAGTAGAATAAATCTTTCTATCAAACAGGTAGACTTCTTTGAGTCGTTTGGCTTGGGGGGTCACTGCTTGCAGCTTTTGACTGTCTCTTTCGTTGGTCACTGCAACCACAAGGGACCCAGGAGGGGGACGGGAATATAGGTATTGATACCCTTTGGTGGGAACATAGTACTTTTTCTCTGCTCTTTTTGAAGTGGGAGGCAGAAAGGAGACCTGACCAGACCCGTAACAGCCTCGTTGAGGGGTAGGGTCACCTTTGACAGGGCCACTGCAGCCAAGATATTAATCAGGCAAAGTTAGGACTCTTTAAGCACTGCAACTTCCATCCCTAGGTTAAAAGCTACCCTTTTCAATAGCTCCTGGTGAGCTCTGAAGTCGTCTTGAGGGACCGAGCCTCTTGGCCCCACCACAGTTTTGTCTGGTAAGGAGGAGGCCTGTATTGGGAGGAGGCCTTCCTCCTCTTCTTCTGCACTGACCACATCATGAAGCCCAGGCTTGGTACCAGAATCCGGGTCAGGTGCCGGAGGGTGCAACAGAGATGCCCTTTTCTCTCACACCACTGAATGCAAACTGCTGGAAGACAATCCCAGTACTGGGGAAAAAACCCACAAATTCCAAAAGGGCCACTGGACCTGCATAGGCTTCTGCCCACTGGGCCAGGGACTTGGGATGGCACCCACACGGGGATCCAATGGGACCTATGCCAGATACTGGTAATAGCTCCTTGGTTGGGTGCACAGCCATCGGACTCGTCAGCTTGGGGGGGGAGGGAGACACAATAGGGGGCAGTACCCCTCGCTTCCGCCACCTGCTGCCGAGGGTTTGGGGAATGGTGACAGAGTGGGAAAGTCTTCACTGACATCAACAGAGATGGTTTCCCTCTGGTCGGTACCAGAGGACCCAGTGCCAGATAGGTGCTCAGGGGAACATGCTCCCTTCTGCTTGGTGATCTCGCCGGTGATCTTGGAAGTTGCCCCACGGGGGTCGGCAGTACCGGGAGAGCCATCAGGTCCCTGGCTGCTGCAAACACCTCTAGGGTGGGCAGCACCGCGATCTCACTGGCACCATAATGTCCCCCCGGTGTCAATGGATTGTCCTACACCAGACTCAGCTGCACCTGCAAGCAGTGCGGAGTTCAGAGTGCTGCTTGCAGAGTGGGGGTAGAGGAGTGACCCAATGCAGGTTGTACTTCGCTGCCCTTCCTGTGTTTGTCCTTACTCACCTTCAGGGAATGCCCCCTCTCAGAACACTGCTTTTTGTGCTTCTTTCCTCAGCACCAGTGAAGGGGAACAGTGCCGAGAAACCCATGCTGCCGGACGAGCACTCCACACCAATGTCGAGATATTCAGTGCCAAGTCTCACCGGCCTGGCTATGATGCCAGTCTAAATGTGGCTTCCATCAGAATGGACCTTAGACTAGCCTCCCTGTCCTTTTTCATATGAGGCTTGAACTTGCAGCATATCTGGCAACACTCTCGCGTGAGCCTCCTCCAGACAGTTCAGAAAGCTGGAGTGTAGGTCAGTCACCACAGGAGGCACAGAGTTTGAAGCCCAGAGTCCGGGGCATGCCCAGCCCTGGGGGCAGAGGATGCCCCTCTAAACAAATGTGAGGTTGAACTATATACTATTACTAAAAGAAATAAACTGAAGGTAACTAAACTTGCGAAGAAAGGAGAGAATAATGGAACCTCTAGAAGAAAGCCTTGCTGAGGCAAGAGGAGTTGTTACAGTGACCGTCATGGATGGTAAGGAGGAACTGAGAGGGTGCGGAACCAGCCAGTCCCCATATACCGGCGCATGAGCACGCAGCACCAGAGGGCACTAGAGCCAGCCCAATGGATACCACTGTGAGAAAAAACTTCCGGAGACTGTGCATGCAGTGCAAGCACATCTAACATGGAATGGACATGAGCAAGCACTCAAAGAAGAACTGGAAGCATTTCAGAGAATACTACCATGCTGGTGCTGGACTTCAATCTCTTACCTACCAGCCTAAATTTGGCCTCCAGGCCCTCCCTATCTTTCCCTATGTCACTAGTACCTACATATACCACCAGCTCTTCCCCAGCACGACACAAATATCCTAGATGTCTTGAGAGATCTGCAACCTTCAAACCCAGCAAGACAGTCACCATGTGGTTCTACCTGTCATCACAAACCCAGCTATCTATATTTCCAATGAATCAATGATCAAATCCCGTTACTATTACCTGTCTCTTCCTAACAATTGGGATTCCCTCCCCTGAAGAGAGATCCTCAGTGCAAGAGGATACCATGACACCGTCTGAAAGGAGGGTGCTAATTGAGATCATTTCCGCCTGCTCCAGTTTGATGTTCTCCTTCCCAAGACTTTCATCCTCAACAGCACAGAGGTTGTCAGACCAGGGGTGAGTTTGCTCTACTGTGTCCTGGAAAGTGTCCTCTGTCTCCCTTACTCCTCCAGTTCAGCCATTCTGGTCTCAAGAGCCCACAGTCAATCTAACAGCAGGAGTTTGCTGTACCTTAGGAGGTACGCTAAGTGCTGCATTAGGGGGGCTGTGTTGGTGGGCCTTGAGTGTGCCTGACTGGTATATAAGGGCAGTCAGCAGCGAACCAGCTGAGCGGCGAACAGCAGAGGCTAACAGCAGGAGTTTGCCTGGGAGTTCGCGTGGGGAGAGCGCACTGAGGCTGTCATCTGCAGGTTTCTCCGAGTAGTTCCTGCAAGCTCCTAAGAGGACGGTGATATGGAAGGTGAGCGATCAGCTGTTGTAACCTGCACAGGTTGTGCCATGTTTGTCTTTCTTCCGCAGGACAGAAGTGACTTTGTCTGTACAAAGTGCAAGCTGGTCTCCATATTGGAGGAGAAGGTTCGAGGGCTGGAGAAACAAGTATCGACTCTGCGTTGCATAAGGGAAAATGAAGATTTCCTGGACAGACGTCAGGAGATGCTTCTACGGCCACAATGTTGTGAAGATTCAGAGCAGGCGCAGCAGGGACAGAAGGATTGTGAGGAGGTTTGGCAGCATGTGACCTCCAGAAGAAGAAAGAGGAGCGTCCATGCACCAGCAATGGAAATACAGGTGAGCAATCGTTTCCATGTTCTCTCTACAGGTGCTAATGCGGAGAGTGGACTAGATGGCCCATCTGAGGGAAGGGAGCAGAAGGAGACTCCACCGATTGGAAGGCAAAAGATGCACTGTCCTAGGGATGGGGGTTCCACGACCACCACTCCCAAGAGGAGGAGGAGGGTGGTGGTGGTCGGGGACTCCCTCCTCAGGGGGACTGAGTCATCTATCTGCCGCCCTGACCGGGAAAACCGAGAGGTCTGCTGCTTGCCAGGAGCTAGGATACACGATGTGACGGAGAGACTGCCGAGACTCATCAAGCCCTCGGATCGCTACCCCTTCCTGCTTCTCCACGTGGGCACCAATGATACTGCCAAGAATGACCTTGAGCGGATCACTGCAGACTACGTGGCTCTGGGAAGAAGGATAAAGGAGTTTGAGGCGCAAGTGGTGTTCTCGTCCATCCTCCCTGTGCAAGGAAAAGGCCGGGGTAGAGACCGTCGAATCGTGGAAGTCAACGAATGGCTACGCAGGTGGTGTCGGAGAGAAGGCTTTGGATTCTTCGACCATGGGATGGTGTTCCAAGAAGAAGGAGTGCTAGGCAGAGACGGGCTCCACCTAACGAAGAGAGGGAAGAGCATCTTCGCCAGCAGGCTGGCTAACCTAGTGAGGAGGGCTTTAAACTAGGTTCACCGGGGGAAGGAGACCAAAGCCCTGAGGTAAGTGGGGAAATGGGATCCTGGGAGGAAGCACAAGCAGGAGAGCGCAAGAGGGGAGGACTCCTGTCTCATGCTGAGAAAGAGGGACTATCATTGAGTTATCTTAAGTGCCTATACACAAATGCAAGAAGCCTGGGAAACAAGCAGGGAGAACTGGAAGTCCTGGCACAGTCAGGGAACTATGATGTGATTGGAATAACAGAGACTTGGTGGGATAACTCACATGACTGGAGTACTGTCATGGATGGATATAAACTGTTCAGGAAGGACAGGCAGGGCAGAAAAGGTGGGGGAGTTGCGTTGTATGTAAGAGAGGAGTATGACTGCTCAGAGCTCCGGTATGATACTGCAGAAAAACCTGAGAGTCTCTGGATAAAGTTGAGAAGTGGGAGCAACAAGGGTGATGTCGTGGTTGGAGTCTGCTATAGACCACCAGACCAGGGGGATGAGGTGGACGAGGCTTTCTTCTGGCAACTAGCAGAAGTTGCTAGATCGCAGGCCCTGGTTCTCATGGGAGACTTTAATCACCCTGATATCTGCTGGGAGAGCAATACAGCGGTGCACAGGCAATCCAGGAAATTTTTGGAAAGCGTAGGGGACAATTTCCTGGTGCAAGTGCTGGAGGAACCAACTAGGGGCAAAGCTTTTCTTGACCTGCTGCTCACAAACAGGGAAGAACTAGTAGGGGAAGCAAAAGTGGATGGGAACCTGGGAGGCAGTGACCATGAGATGGTCGAGTTCAGGATCCTGACACAAGGAAGAAAGGAGAGCAGCAGAATATGGACCCTGGACTTCAGAAAAGCAGACTTTGACTCCCTCAGGGAACAGATGGGCAGGATCCCCTGGGAGAATAACATGAAGGGCAAAGGGGTCCAGGAGAGCTGGCTGTATTTTAAAGAATCCTTATTGAGGTTGCAGGAACAAACCATCCCAATGTGTAGAAAGAATAGTAAATATGGCAGGCGACCAGCTTGGCTAAACAGTGAAATCCTTGCTGATCTTAAACGCAAAAAAGAGGCTTATAAGAAGTGGAAGATTGGACAAATGACCAGGGAGGAGTATAAAAATATTGCTCAGGCGTGCAGGAGTGAAATCAGGAAGGCCAAATCACACTTGGAGTTGCAGTTAGCAAGAGATGTTAAGAGTAACAAGAAGGGTTTCTTCAGGTATGTTAGCAACAAGAAGAAAATCAAGGAAAGTGTGGGCCCCTTACTGAATGAGGGAGGCAACCTAGTGACCGAGGATGTGGAAAAAGCTAATGTACTCAATGATTTTTTTGCCTCTGTCTTCACGCACAAGGTCAGCTCCCAGATTGCTGCACTGGGCAGTACAGCATGGGGAGAAGGTGACCAGCCCTCTGTGGAGAAAGAAGTGGAACGGGACTATTTAGAAAAACTGGACGTGCACAAGTCCATGGGGCCGGATGCGCTGCATCCGAGGGTGCTAAAGGAGTTGGCGGGTGAGATTGCAGAGCCATTAGCCATTATTTTTGAAAACTCATGGCGATCGGGGGAGGTCCCAGATGACTGGAAAAAGGCTAATGTAGTGCCCATCTTTAAAAAAGGGAAGAAGGAGGATCCGGGGAACTACAGGCCAGTCAGCCTCACCTCAGTCCCTGGAAAAATTATGGAGCAGGTCCTCAAGGAATCAATTATGAAACATTTAGAGGAAAGGAAAGTGATCAGGAACAGTCAGCATGGATTCACGAAGGGGAAGTCGTGCCTGACTAACCTAATTGCCTTCTATGATGAGATAACTGGCTCTGTGGATGAGGGGAAAGCAGTGGATGTGTTATTTCTTGACTTTAGCAAAGCTTTTGATACTGTCTCCCACAGTATTCTTGCCACCAAGTTAAAGAAGTATGGGCTGGATGAATGGACTGTAAGGTGGATAGAAAGCTGGCTAGATCGTCGGGCTCAACGGGTAGTGATCAATGGCTCCATGTCTAGTTGGCAGCCGGTTTCAAGTGGAGTGCCCCAAGGGTCGGTCCTGGGGCCGGTTTTGTTTAATATCTTTATTAATGATCTGGAGGATGGTGTGGACTGCACTCTCAGCAAGTTTGCAGATGACACTAAACTAGGAGGCGTGGTAGATACACTAGAGGGTAGGGATCGGATACAGAGGGACCTAGACAAATTAGAGGATTGGGCAGAAAAAAACCTGATGAGGTTCAACAAGGACAAGTGCAGAGTCCTGCACTTAGGACGGAAGAATCCCATGCACTGCTACAGACTAGGGACCGAATGGCTAGGTAGCAGTTCTGCTGAAAAGGACCTAGGGGTCACAGTGGACGAGAAGCTGGATATGAGTCAACAGTGTGCTCTTGTTGCCAAGAAGGCTAACGGCATTTTGGGCTGTATAAGTAGGGGCATTGCCAGCAGATCGAGGAACGTGATCGTTCCCCTTTATTCGACATTGGTGAGGCCTCATCTGGAATACTGTGTCCAGTTTTGGGCCCCACACTACAAGAAGGATGTGGAAAAATTGGAAAGAGTCCAGCGGAGGGCAACAAAAATGATTAGGGGTCTGGAGCACATGACTTATGAGGAGAGGCTGAGAGAACTGGGATTGTTTAGTCTCCAGAAGAGAAGAATGAGGGGGGATTTGATAGCAGCCTTCAACTACCTGAAGGGGGGTTCCAAAGAGGATGGAGCTCGGCTGTTCTCAGTGGTGGCAGATGACAGAACAAGGAGCAATGGTCTCAAGTTGCGGTGGGGGAGGTCCAGGTTGGATATCAGGAAAAACTATTTCACTAGGAGGGTGGTGAAACACTGGAATGCGTTACCTAGGGAGGTGGTGGAGTCTCCTTCCTTGGAGGTTTTTAAGGCCCGGCTTGACAAAGCCCTGGCTGGGATGATTTAGCTGGGAATTGGTCCTGCTTTGAGCAGGGGGTTGGACTAGATGACCTCTTGAGGTCCCTTCCAACTCTGATATTCTATGATTCTATGATTCTATGAGGGCCATAAGCTCCTTACACCGAGTGCACACATATGCCACTTGCCCACAAGGCAGGTAATCATACAAGCTACATTCAGTGCAATAAACTGGATGGTCCCCAGAATGGACTTCTGCCTGCATTATTTTTACTCCTGCAGATTTTTTTGTTGAAGGTTATTTTCTTTGTTTGGGAGGGGGATTTTGGAGGGTGGGTTATTGGCCTAAGTTTAGAGAATGTTAATTAAGTGTATCTGGCTCTCATGCTCCCTCTCTAAATTCCCTCACAAAACTCCACTGTTTGTACAGCAAAGATGTAAACTTATCTGCTCTTACTCCCTGCTAGAGCTGGGGGAATACTTACATTTTTTAGGACTTATTCAGTTGAAAAAGAACTAAAAGCTGTGGCAAACAATGACCCTTATGCACCATCAGTGAATAGGTGTACACACTGTCAGTGAGGTGGCTAGGAGTTCAAAACTAGAAATATGACAATATAAGTGCGTTTAACTTCTTTGGCTTTTTTGGTTTCTCACATTTAAATAGGGGAGAAACAAAATATTCACATAAAAAGCTGAAGTGATCGATGAACACCAAAGTATAACCCACAGGGAGGTGAACAAAAATGGAGCCTGAGAGACCAAGTAAGGTGAAAGGGATCACACAATGAACACTGGAAAGTAAGAGATATTCTTGCTTAGTATGACCTGAAATATGACTAGGTCACTACACAAAATTGTCCCCTTTCCCAAAAAGAGCTGACTTCAGAGCTACCCAGGGCCGGACTATGGAATATATTTGAAAAGCTTCTGCACGACTTTTTTAGTCAAAACGGCTTAACTTAAAATTGGTCCTCAAATAAATGCCTGTTTAGTCAGAACTTAAAGGAAACTTCTTCAATCTAGCAAACTATAACCACTGGTTACCACTTAGCTGGGATAAGCAATTTAATTTCTCTGTAGTATGTTTGGAAAAAAAACAAACAAACAAACAAACAGGAACATTTCCATACTTCTTCCAAGTTGCTCTTTTCAACCAACTTCCATCTGAGTCGTGCCTTT
The DNA here is from genome assembly GCF_013100865.1 of Trachemys scripta elegans. Lineage (NCBI taxonomy): Eukaryota > Metazoa > Chordata > Testudines > Emydidae > Trachemys > Trachemys scripta. Next base: position 58,614,601 of record NC_048299.1, on the reverse strand, counting down.
ACATTTTTCAAAGTCTTCTTAATTGATAACAAATTGTCAATGTTGGGACTTCTATTCAACCATTCCACAATCTGCTTTTTAAACTAAGTTTAAAAAAAGGAAACAGTTAGTGAATGTATTTACATACATGTCCTAATACATTTAGAAACGACTGGCTGAAGCCTACTATTTAATTTAGTTTTTGTAGGACAGATTACTACTTGCCTATAGGAGCAGGCTTCTTTACAAGTACAAACTTAAAATCATCTTTCAGGAAAAAGTCATCTACTAACAGTCTCCTTAAAGTTACACTTCATGAATTTTTAAAAAAAGAGTTTGTAGACTCAAATCTTAAGTTACTTATTTATAAAAAGCATTTCTAAATTTGAAGTTAAGAAGAGGAGACCAGCAGTTCTCACATTTCCAAAATAAAAAGCAAATTACCACCAGAACCAGACACACAATCTTCAATATAAAAAGAAAAGCTAAAGAACACCCTAAAAAAGAAATGAGTTCAGACAATATTGAACGGTGTGATAGACAAGCAGGTAAAGGGGTAAACTGACCTCAACACTGGCCAAATACTTGCTCTGTACTACAGTGATTAGATGTTGCTCCTGACGGATCTTCCGTATAACTTTATTGTAAGCATTTAAGATTATTTTCTTATCTGCCTCATCATGCTCCTGGGTTAAATTACACATAAGAAGTAGATAAAAGGCTTGCAGTTATTCTCAATTTGTAAGTGTCAACATCTAAGATATAAAATTCTACAGAAAATATCAATGTTAATGGAATGGCTCTAATGTCAGATTTTTATCTCTTTTCTTGAGGAGACTGGAAATGGAAAGTTCACAAGTCTTAAGAGTTCACCAAAGAGTCGCAGTAAAATAAAGATTGATCGGCATTTCCATACAAAAGCTTCATTTTTGTCATGTTATATTTTGTACTGTATAAAAGAGCTTAACAGCTTAGGTTTCTTTTTTAAATGGATACTAAATGTCAAGATGTGCATCATCTTCACCTCTAAAAAGCAAGTCACCTGCTCTGTTGCAGACTGCAGTCAAAATAAGTGTTGACTGAACTGATGTTCTAGTAGCAATATATTATCAAGAGACTGATTCAATTTCTGTTCCTGGCTGTTTCTCTCTGGCAGAGCAGGGACTTGTACTGTTGAGACAGTGCAAGCATTCAGAGAAGAATTATCAAAATGAAGAGAATGGAGCAATCCTCTTTATCATGGAAGATAAATAACTGAAGAAATAAAACTAGACTGAACATCAGAAAACATTTCCTAATCAGAGCAGAATGGAGTAAGTCTTAAAGGAGAGGCGTTGGAAACCATTTAAGATTGGACAAAGCACTGGAGAATATACTGTAGTAAGAACTGGCATGGAAACAGGCTAAATTATCTAATACTGCTATAATACTTTACGCACTTAACATTTTCAGAGCACACTTACTTCAGAGTGCTATTGTGAAGTTTAATGTATTATTCCCATTATATAGATGGGGCACTGATTTGCCCAAGGCAATGCAGCAAACTAGTGATAGAGCTGAGATTACAATTTAGGAATTCCTAGTTCCCAGTCCTATGCTCAGGCCACTGTACAATGCTGGCACTTACATTACCAGGGGACAACCTATGTAAAACTTTATACACCTTCTCCGTCTCATTTCTGTGACAAAGACGTTGCTTGAGTTGCAATGATTAATAGCAATCCATCCATAAATTAAAAGTTGTAACTGGAATCAGAGTTGTGTAAAACATTCAGAAGTATGAACAAGTTAGAGATCATAGGAACTTACAACTAGAGAAATCTCCAGCTCTTTGCAGATATCTGACTCAACCTTCTCAAGAACTTCATCCACGTTGCCAACCACTTCTTCTGACTTCAAAGATACTTCTGATGTCAGGTCAAAAAACTTGAGGGGAAAGAGAACTGAATGCTATAATCACAAGTTAATGCAAAATACCAGCAAAAAAATCAGTACTTCCTATTAAAACAGGGCTTTGGCACAAATGCCAAGCGCTTCTGGAAATCAGGCCATCAGAGTCTAATGCCAAGTTCTTATTGTTTGATTGAGACTTGCAGGTGATACAACTCCTAGAGAACATACAGCACAGACTGTGCCTCATCACTAGAAAAGAAATGTAAACTGAATCCTGCCTTCCTCCGGTTCTTTTTTCCAAACCTCACCTTGATTTTATCTAAATTAAAACTAAAACTAATGTAAGTGGCAGAGGAATCACAAATCCATCACCTGTTGAGTCTCTAATGTTGAAAAACAACGTATTTTTCACTCACACAATGAAACAGAAAATGACCAAGACAAAACTGGTAGGTTAATCCAGTGGTTCTCAACCAGGGGTATGAAGAGATCTTCCAGGGGGTACATCAATTCATCTAGATATTTGCCTAGTTTTACAACAGCCTACATGAAAAGCACAAAGGAAGTCAGTACAAACTAAAATTTCATACCGACTAGTTATTTATACTGCCCTATATACTATATCAGATTTTCTCAACCTGGGGGGGGTGACAATTTATTTTATAATTATATGTAAAAATGAGAAAGCAAGCAATATTTCAGTGCTAGTGTACTGTGACACTTGCATTTTTATATCTGATTTTGTAAGCAAGTGGTTTTTAAGTGCGGTGAAACTTGGGGGTACAAAAGGCAAATCAGTCTCCTGAAAGGGGTACAGTAGTCTGGAAAACCACTGAGTTAAATAACCCTTTAGTTTCTCTGACAGAGCCTCTCATTTTGTGTTTTTAATCATCTTTCCAAAGAAAAATAAAGGAGATGTCTTCGATTAAACCCATTCCCTTCCCCATCTTCGTGTTTCTACACAGGCACTTTTAGGTTTCATTATTGAGAAACCTTTTGACAACATCTACTGATGCTAAAACAGCTTCTCCCTCTGTAAAAATCCAAAAAAGAGATAAAGCAACATCAAAGCTAAATTAAGCAATTTTAGCTACATGTGAAAAAAGTATAGTGGAGATATATTTGCAGGGGACAGCGATAAAAAAAGTTATTTCTCAAGCTGTTAATTGCTCTAAGTTGCTGTAAGATTATTTTTTTTTAAATATTCCAACAGCAAAAAGCCACTTCAGAACCTTTAGTGCAAAGTGGTCAAAGATGCTTGTTTCTACCTCATACTTCAACACAAGATTTGTACCAATAGCCCCAGAATGCACACCTTGCTCTTGCATAGTGCTTAATTGTAAGTGAAATGGACACATGGATAGCTGATGCATCCTATTACCCGGACCTTTCATTATAGAAACAAAGGCTGTAATCAGAGCTTGCTTGGTTACTGAGCTCAGTGTGGTGAAACTGTGTTTAGCTCAGCTTTTTCCATGTACTGTCATCATAGGATTAAAATGTTTTCGCTGACAAATTAGCCCAGTGGTTCTCAATCAGGAGTAAACATACCCGTGGGGGTACACAGAGATCTTTCAGGGGGTACATCAATCATTTAGCTATTTGCCTAGTTTTAACAACAGGAAACATAAAAAACATGAGCGAAAACAGTACAAACTAAAATTTAATACAGACAAAATGAGAAAGTAAGCAATTCCACTAATAGTGTGCTGTGACACTTTTATATTTTTAATGTCTGTTTTTGTAAGCAAGTAGTTTTTAAGGAAGATGAACTAAGCAGCTGAACCATTTTAAAGAAAAGTAAGAAGTAGATTGTGCACAAATGTATTTTGGGGTCCATGTTACATTTTAACAGCTGGTGGATGGGGGGGGTGGAGGAACGAAAAGGGCTGCATACTTCCAAAATTAAACGTTGCCGTGAGCCCTGAGGTAAAGACGCTCTCAGGGTGTTATTCTGAAATAGGAGGAATTCTGTCCTTCCTACATTGAAGGCTGTAGATCACAGTAAAGGAGCATACAAGTGATTGGTTTGTTGTGTTATATTAGCTCATAGATGTGGCCAACATGAAGCACAAGCTTTTCCTGCAAAGAAAACAATTTAACTCTCCCCTGTTCATGAAGTTTAGGATGGCACAGAGCAGAGAATAAATCAATGGAGCAAGATTAGCCTGTGGCTACACCAAATGTTAATTGCAATGCCAAATGTTTTAGATAAATAGCTTTCTCTCTCATTGTGCATGTCGGAGTATTAAATTAATCGCGGCAACCACACTAACATGGGAATCTGATCCCTGTAATTAAATACACAGCATATGCACAAGAGATATGGAGCTATACTACATACTTGCCCTATTCAGATTCATTCAATCAACCATTTAATAAGCGTGTATACTCAGTAGAACTACAGATCTTGAAAATGTGTTATTACTTTAATTTTAAAAAGTTCACAAAATAAAAAGCTAAAATTATAGTAGGTATGTAATAATGCAGGCCTGAACACCACATTGGCTCAAAAAGTCTGGAGTAGTACATTTGAAAATGACCACGCAACCACTGAAAATGATAGCCACGTCTCTGCTGTGGACTGCCGTTTCCATTGTAAATGTCATGGAAACAGACACAGATTCATGTTAAGAATGGATTTGCAGTGAAAGTAGTAAACATTTAAAGGAACTTTAAAAAAAAAAGAATAAAGAAAAAACCTAAAATAGTGAGTTTAAAATAGTTTCTCTGTCCAGTCTGGTCACCCTTTTCTCACAAACCCAGGAACTGTAATGTCCAGCCAATTGCAATGGAGTAATCTTAGAATCACAACTGAAGCTGATGAAAGGTCTAGGGGCCGAAAGCTCCCTCCCTCATCCCCACCCATCCAAAACCACAGCTGCATAAATCTGGAACTTCCCCAACTCCCTGGACTATTTTCAAAGTTTAGATTTGAATGAATGCATCAGCTTGTGCAATCATACCAGCACACACACAAAGTACCCCTGGGTAACACTGCTATTTTGGATTATCCATAAGATCAGTCATGCAACTAAAACTGCTTTAACTGTAACTGTGTTTCTAAGGTCTGGTACACTTGAACTGCAACTCAACACAGTTGTGAATAATTATGTTAACTGACATCATGCTGAACGCAGCCCACTCCAGTCTATACTGACTACCAAAAAGCATTCATCATGTCAGGTAACCCAACTGTTCACAGCAGTACTTAGGCATAGTAAAATATTGGTGTGTGGAGTAGGCCTAAGTGGCTGAAACTATTTACTGTTAATAAATGGCTAACCCAGATAATAATATCCTTCCTCATCCAAGTAGACTGCGTTTTTCACTTTTAAATCATCCCTGGAAGTTCAGGTCATTTTTATTGTCTTAGTCTTACCTCTCCCTGGCCCCAAAACATTGTCCAACTGTTCCTAAGAAGCAGTTGTCTTCAGGTAGCCACTTCCAGACTAACAGAGTATATCTACCGCTATCCCTAGAGCCCATGGGCTGGGACCCGGAGTAGAGGGCGGGCCCGGGTCCCTCCCTCTCCACTCCCCTTCTCTGGGATACTAGTGGGACGGTTAATACCCCAGACCAGGGGCAAGAAATGGCGCCATGAACACCCTCACAAAAAGAGAAAGCGCGGGACCCATCATAGTAGTGCCAGCAATTTGACACAGTCTACACAGAAATTACACACTCACAGCTGACCCGAGTCAGCGGGCTCACAGGGCTCAGGTGGCGGGGCCGTATAATTGTGATGTACATGTTCCAACTCAAGCTGGAGCCCAGGCTCTGGGATCCTTCCCTCTCATGGGGTCCAGAACTCAGGTTCCAGTTTGAGCCTGAACGTCTACACAGCAATTTTACAGCCCAGCAGACTGAGTCCTGCGAGCCGGGCCAGCCATGGGCGTTTAATGGCTGTGTAGACATATCCAAAAGGCTGCTCCACAATATTTTTGACAAGTTCCCATAGAGCTTAAAAGAAAATGCTGCAACAGCACCATTCAGGAGCATTTTCTAAACCTCTATGGCACCCATTTCCACAATTTAACAAGGAAAATAAAAGTGACTGCCAGTAAAACAAAATAGCCCTCTATTTCTGGTATGCACTTAAAGCACATCATCTTGTATCAGTGGTGCAAGGGTCAGTATTCTGATCTGGCAAAGTTCTGAAAAGGATTCTCCAATTTCTTGGGGGCGGTGGAGAAGGAAGGCGAGGTAACTCAACCCTGCCCAATATACTGTGGGGAAACTGCTGGATACAGACTAAGCACTGTTGTATGCTATAAGACAGCATTACAACAGCACATCAGCTTAGGAACAATACTAAGTAAAAATATAATACTAGACAACCTTGCAATTTGCATTAATTCCTCCACATAACACTTCAAGGCAAGGAAAAGGAAATCTGTACCTAGAGCATTTTAAAATCAGAAACAGCCTGTTCATTCATTTGGCAATCCTTGTTTTTCTTTCTCTCTCCTCAGACTATTTCAGCATCAATGTTTGATTAGATTCCTTTAATTTACCCTCAAGTCTTTAGTTCAAAAGTAGTATGAAAGGAGCAATGAGGATGTTTTTGTTTAATCATTGGAAAAGTCTGAACAGATTATTTTAATGCACTGAGCAGTTTTCTCTCCCCATGATATGCTTATATTAGGTCAGACCAGGAAAACACTTAACTGAACCACGAAACATGTCCTCTAACCCAAGAGCATGCATTTATATTTTGTACCAGCTGACTCCAATATGTATTAGGTACTGAGGTAAGAGAGTAATCTGGGTCTTCACTGAACGCTGTCCTCTTTGCACTGAAACACTGGCACCAAGTCGCACTCTTCATAAGTACAACTATGGAAACTTGTATTTAGCTCTCCCATAATGCCTGCCTATCAGGCACTAACATCTATTGCACAAGATTACTGTCTGCATGCAGAACTGTGTCTTTTTCACATACATTACAGGATAGAAGTAAAGTCTGTTCTACCTTTATCATGCCACTGAACCATGTTGCAAGTATCTGTAGGGAAGCATTTGTACCACTTCTGACACGACTGAATTCCTCCAGTTTAGTTTGCTTCCACTCAAAAAACTGCTGAAATGCCTCCTCAGAGTCATCTGCTTCACTAGCTTGACCATATATTGCCTCCAGAGAACCAGACAGTTCCTGTACAGGGTAAGCAAAAAAAAATAGCAGGTATGCAAACAGAAAGAAACTTGATAAATGTCCTATAAATAGGCAGTTAAAAGACATTTAATGTGTGATCACAAATGAAAGAATTAAGCGTGTGTGCTGACTCACTACAGCACTTTTCACTTCTGAAAATCTAGACCCACATCCTATTCAAGTCACAAATTAGATAATTATTTACTGGTAAATGCGTAGTCTCCTCCTTTCCTCTCAGAACTGGCTATGCTATGTTTCTCGCCTGCCAGAGGTAAGATGGCAAAAAGTCTGTGAATCATGGTGGCATCTATATAACCAGGCTCCTGCCTTTCCAGTCAAGCACTTCCAGACATATCTAATAGCATACAAAAGACAGGTGGGAGGAAAGCAGGATTCAGAAGGTGGAGGGTTGAGGGAGAGAGAAGAGACTATAAAAAAATAATTTTCCCCTTTTCAAATCTCTTCTTCTCTGTGACCAAGAACTGGGTGTGGATGTGACCAATAGTACTAAGAACAAAAGGAGCTCACCTTAGATTGCTCCCTACACAGCAGTCCAAATGCAGCAAACAAGTGGGTCGTGAGATGTGTCAACAACGTAACAGCTCTGACATTCTAAACTGATGTCAGGAGACACAGGTCTCTAGTCAAATCTCTCCTGAGCTCTTTTGGTCATAATCTAAGAGATAACAATCCCACACAGAAACTGCAGTATCTGAAGCGCCTACCCTTGTGCATTTTCAAGACCCTAATAAATAGGGCTTTTCCAATCCTGAAACTTCTAGTTCAATCTAAATACAACATAAATACTTGAAGCGTGGAGTTTCCCTCCATATATGGAACTTGAGGTCGGGAAAACTAAGTCAGCATGAAAGAGAGATGGTTTTCAAGCCAAAGCTTAGGGAGCAAACCCACACTTTTAAAGAAAAAAGGTCTGCCAAATGAATTGAAGAAAATGCTAGGTCAATTCTCTGCTGACACATCCTGGCAAAAAGCTATTTTCTGAACCCAGGGTTGTGCACCTGGATAAGAAATTCCATGCTGAGGAATATTTGTGCATTCCTTTTTGATGATGGCATTTGATTTTCTGTGACCAAAAGATAAAGATCTCCACGAAAAAAGGGATTTAAATGGCTGACAGTATTTTTTGTGCTAAACACCTTCCCATCAGCTTGCGAGCTCCTACCATGAGTTCTAAAGGTGGTGAACTGCTGATTTTACTTGTCTAGATTGTTCCCTGAATCAAAAGGACTTAATGTAACCCTGAGAGAATGAGGCTGAAAGGCTTGCTTGATGCAGGGTGTTTTGGAAACTGAGACATTGAGTTTTCTTTGGCCTCAGAATGCTCAGGTTATATTACCAAGACCTTCTCCAAAAAGAGTTCAGCTCCTTTAAAGAGAGTTTGGCAGAAAGCTTCATCTTTGCAGGTAGGTCATCCTTCTAGTCCCAGAGCTAAACTTGCCTGCAGCCAAGCTTAGAGACACCAAGAGAGCTGAGAGCCAACTGGGCACTACCAAAAATGACATTACACAAGAACTATGTCACTTGTCTGGAGTCACTTGATCACTTTTGTGGCCCTGACAGCGACTGGGTCACAGAGCTGATCAAGACCAGACTGCAGCACTCAAGCGATCAATGCTAAATGGTGGCAACTAGGACAGCAAGGAGAGTAACTGCAAATCTGGCCCAGATTCTCTATGGATGAATAGCATCATTGGTGTGGTGAGAAAGTAGGCAGAGCAGTAGGTGACACCCACTACTTTGACCTTAACCTCAGAGAAATCACTTATCAGCCACCTGGGAAGAAGTAAGACACTTACCAACAGTGACAACCTTGCAAAAGGGGAACGCTGAGGGGAACCGTGGAGGCTTTTCTCCTGAAAACACCTCTCTTAGCGATTGCTGTTTTCCCCCAAAGACGCTAATATTCTAGCAATAAGAGCTTCTGCTTGATTAGAGGTATAGTACTTCACACTGCCACCCCAACTCTCCCACTAACACAGCTCCAGCAAGCTATCCTCTTCCAGGATTCAAAGAGGCAGACCAACAGGTCTCCACAAGAATCAGGGAACAAGAGGGACTGGAGCATCTGGAGGGTGGGAAAGGGAAAAATGAGGAAGCAAAGATAGGAGTCTTAAAACTGGTACTGAGGAAAGAGGGCTGAAGCACTGAGCTCAGAAAGTTGTTGGATGCTGAAGAAGGTTGCTGAAGAAGGTTCCCTTAGCTGACTGATGATCTGTCCCATACAATGTAAACCGACTACAGTCAGAACAACCTCCCCTCACATTACCGTGGATGCAAACAATGGAGAAAGCAGGCAAAGAACCTATTGTGATTGAAGAAGTGAATGGATCTATACAGAGCCAGAAGAGGCTGGCTCTGCATCTGCTCAATAAAGGGGTGGGGTACCCTTGGCAGAACCCAAGGCTGTCACAACAAAGGGCCCAATGGCACAACAGGAACCACAGGGAAGGGCAACCTGTATAAGGTTTCCTGCTGTAGCAGAGAACTTAGGCAGCTGCTTGCCATTATACATTTCCAAGTGGCAGAAGTCACTAAGAGGTTCCCCTAGCTCAGTGGTTGCCAAACTGTGTGGCATGTCCCCTTAGGGGGAAATGGAGGAACTTTCAAGGTCAATGCGCCCAACCCAGCTCTGCCCCCAGCCACAGCTCCACTCCCCCCCAGTTGCGGTTCCATTCCACCCCCTGCTCTGCCTCCACCCCAGCTGTCCCCAGCCACAGTTCCACTCCGCCCCCAGCTGCAGCTCCATTCCACCCTCTGCTTTAGCCCAGCTCCACCCCCAACCACAGCTCCACTCTGCCCCCAGCCACAGCTCCAGTCCAGCTACACTTCACCCCGTTCCTCCCCCAGCCCAGCTCCGCCCCCAGCCACAGCTCCACTCTGCCCCTGCTCCGCCCCCACTTGCAGCTCCATTCCACCCCTGCTCTGCCTCCATCCCAGCTGTCCCCAGCCACAGCTCCACTCCGCCCCCAGCTGCAGCCCCATTCCACCCCCTGCTCTGCCTCCACCCCAGCTGTCCCCAGCCACAGCTCCACTCTGCCCCCAGCTCCATTCCACCCCCTACCCCGCTCCAGCGCAGGTCCGCCCCCAGTCACAGCTCCACTCCGCCCCTGCACCTCCCACAGCCCAGCTCTGCCCTCAGCCACCACTCTGCTCCCCTCCCAGCTGCAACTCCACCCTCTGCTCTGCCTCCACCTCAGCTCTGTACCCAGCCACAGCTCCACTCCGCCCCCTGCTCTGCCTCCCCCCAGCTCCGACCCCAGACTCAGCTCCACACCACCCCTGCTCCACTACCAGCCCAGGTCTGCCCTCATTCCCTCTCCACACCCAGGCCAGCTCCGCCTCTAGCCCCAGCTTCTCCCCCAGCCCCAGTTCAACTGAGCCAACTGTGCAGTAATGGAGGAGGGATGCGGACAGATTCCATTACTGCTAAGAAGGGGGTATGACAAGAAAAGTTTGGTACCACTGCCCTCACTGCTGACAGAGCAGGCTGGAGAGAAACCAGGATAGAGGCATGTACATACCTGATCAAGGCCTCCCTCTTAGGACGAGCTGCTACATGAGATGGGGGTGGAAAGGAGCCCTAGATCACCGGAAGCTATATAGAACAGAGCCTATAGCTAAAGTTCTCCCGTCGCACCAGTGATAACTGAAGACAGGCAGAGGAGAAGTCTGAGCTTTCTCACACACACAGGATGGCAACATTAGAGGCCTTACCCAAATGTAGCGGAAGTGTTCCATGCCACTGGTGAATGGAAAGAGGCAGCAGCATGGGAAGAAGATTATTCCTAGGGGGAGTCTCAGCCAGTGCCGCCGACCTGTATTTAGCTATAGGCAGACAAACTCTCCCCTCCAACTATCTTTCATAAAATAGCTGTCTCTTAACTTTCCTTCATAGCTCAGAAGGCTGAAGCATCACCTATACATTCAGGAGGTGAAAAAAAAAAAAAAAAAAAAGACTGAAGAGGAAGGAGACTAGCTGGGTACCCTTCCCTGACTGACAGCCTTTTTTGATCCTTACCTTCTTTTAGGTATAGATCTATCACACAATTCTGATTGGTTGATCATGTACATTTCCCCAATGATTTTGGAAGCAATAATATACACTAACATTGCTACAACATAACTTACAAGGTTAATGTACTAGATGTAAATCTTTGTTGAATGTACAAGATAGGATACCATATAATACTGTAATATAAAAAAAATAATGCAACGGAATGGCTGAGAATTTAGATATACAAGAGACAGAAAATACTTATTCCAACAACTAAAATAGCCTCATTACATGTACCTACCCTGTTTCCCCGAAAATAAGACATCCTCCGAAAATAAGGCCTACTTACAGTTTTGCCTCTCGTTGTAATATAAGGCATCCCCCCGATAATAAGACCTCCCCAATAATAAGGCATCCACCGATAATAAGGCATTTTTTATTTCTGAAAAATAAGACATCCCCTGAAAATAAGACCTAGCGCATCTTTGGGAGCAAAAATTAATATAAGACACTGTCTTATTTTCGGGGAAACAGGGTAGCATTGTATAGGATTATATATTGTTACAATTAGACCCTTATACTGTAAATGTGCAGCATAGCAGATTTCGAGTTGTGGGAGGGACAGGAAATGAACTTCCCAACATTAAAACACGCAACACTGCAACAGTTTGGGACACTGAATTTATTCAGTTATTTAAGTGTGTGCCAGAACACTGTAATAGTAGTGAATAAGATTCACGCAAGCATAGTAGATGTTTTTCTACTACTTCATTCTAAACCAGACATCTTCAAATATGCAAAATATGCTTTTCTTGATTAGGGGGTAGGTCTATGACAAGTTTACAGCAGCCATTTGAATTACTGGAATACACTAAAAAGTCATCTGAAAAATTTCTGCCTGATGAAAACTCTTTTACACTTTCTCAAGAACAGTTGGACAAGAATTTACCACAATTTATTTTATGCATGGGGATTGGTTAAGAGATTGGAGAAGTAACCTCTGGGAACAAACAGAAACAGAACAGACATTTCATCTGACGGGAAAAAAAAATTCAGAGTGCTACTTAGCACCTGAAAACAGGTCTGTGTAACAACATACCTTCTGAACTGTAATAGTTTTATTCCAATATTATTCCCAAATCTGTAATAAATGCAGCTAGAACTAGTCACATTGAAAAACTAGTTAGAAGAAATAATCTGTATGAGGAATCAGGCTATCAAGGAAAACTTTCCTGTTAAAATCCTGTAAATTGAATCCTGTTTCTTCATAATTGTTCTTACTGAGTAAACACAGTAACTGAAAACTCAAGCAACTATATTATAGACTAGTCCATAACCAAGGCAGCGTTAGCATTTGGAAGTATTATTTTAGTCTTTTACCCTTCATTTTCAAATACTAGTTGAGTCTGTTAGCAGAATTATATTAAAGAACAAGAAAAAAAATTATTTTGTTGAACACAACTAATAGGAGAATGTCTGAATGCATTCAACATTCAAGACACTATTAACTATCTGAAAAATCTTGCTGCAATTCTATTCTGATACAGCATCTAAAAAATGTTTAGAGACTACCACCTAGTGGAGCTAAAGCAGCACAATCTTGTAATGCAGCTAGGAAAAAAATCAGTTTTATTCTATTTGAAACTATTAGGTCCAGACATTTCATTCTTTCCAATGATGCCAGACCCATATAATCTATTTATATTAATTCTTTTTCTAGTGAATCAAAAACATCCAAGTTCTGCAGCATAGCAGCAGAATCAGAAAAACAACTATTTTTAGATATAATTAACTGTACTTCTGAATGCACTATTTAAAAATACTCCCAATTCAAGTGTTTTCAATAATGCTAATTTTTACTGACACACTGTTGATCAGATCCATGCCACACTTGAACAGGTTGGCCGAAGTTCGGGTTCTCATTTTTTGCATGTACTCAGATGACTCGTTACTAGGATCCTGAGTGGTACAGCTTAATGAAGAATGTATATTTGCTTGTTGTTATTCACTACAATAAAGCTTCTCCATTAAAAATCCCTCAAACACACTGAAATTTTGGTTATAAAAGTATTTATTTGCAAATGTAAAATTTTTTACATCTTCAAGTGAGTATCACAATAGAGTAAAAAAGGAAAAAATAGAAAAAAAAATATTGCAGATGTGCACTAGGTGGCTATAAGCTAATGGTACAATACTAGCACTCACTTTCACAGGCCAGATTTCAAAGCCATCTTGTGTTACAGCAGAACTGAGCTTGATTATCACAACTTATTCCTTATTGACTGATATTCATTCACACATGATGTGAAAAGCAGCACGCACATTAGGGTTTGTCTGCCCCAGAAAAGACAACCCATTGCTAACCACTCTTCCCCACTTCAAATCACGTTGAGAACATTTGAGCTGCTAACAGAGATCAGACAAAATTGATACAGAAAGCATGACTTAGACCCAGCAAAACTTGGTTTCAGTCATGCTTTCTGTGAATGTGCTGAATACTGGCTTGCTCTGCCTAAACTAGCATTTAACCCCTTTTCAACACCAAATGAAGAGTTCCGGCGGTTACAGGGACACATTGCTTACAATCAATCAGGAACTGGACATTTTCCTAATGGTTTAAGGACCAGAACAGTAAACTGTTACAGGCTGGGGCTTAATACAGAGATGAAAAGTGTTTAATAATTTTGGATTATGGCAATTCTTAGTTTTCACATTCTTTCGTCTTCAAATGAAAGGACTCCACAAACAGGAACATAGGCTTGACACCATTTTTCAGTGCTGAACTGTTTTTGAATATTTTAAAACAAGGGTCGGCATCCTTTGGGAAGTGGTGTGCCAAGTCTTCATTAATTTAAGGTTTTGTGTGCCAGACCGGCAGCATGGGCAGCAGACGGAACCCCAGACTGGCAGCGGGCTGAGCCGCTCAGCCCGCTGCCAGTCTGGGGTTCCGTCCGCCGGCCCCTGCCAGCCCAGGTTCCGTCCATCCAGACCGGCAGCAGGCTGAGCAGGGCCAACAGCCGGGACCCTGGCTGGCAAGGGGCCGGCGGCCGGAACCCCAGACCAGCAGCAGGCTGAGCAGCTCATCCCACTGCTGGTCTGGGGTTCTGTAATCCAGGCTGGTAGCAGGCTGAGCAGGGCCAACGGCCGGGACCCCGGCAGGCAGCAGCGTGCCACTAAAAATCAGCCCCTGTGCTGCCTTTGGCACGCGTGCCGCAGGTTGCTGACCCCTGTTTTAAAACGTGTCTGTATATGGTTTTAAGTAATTTCCCACTACTTTCTCATTTTCCATGTGGGGGGAAAAACATACTACAGGGAACCTCAGCGTCTACACTGTAAAAGTATATGACTAATTACATATTCCGAACAAAAATGACTAGGATGTTTAAAAAGCGTATTGCAAGTTGCTGTGCTTACTGAGTAAATCAAACTACAGAGATAACTTAGCAGAAAGGTGTGGAAAAAGTTATACTGCCTAGTCATGTAATACACTAAGCTCAATTTATTGCTGTTGAAACCTTCAATTCTAACACACTGACCTTCAAAAAAGCTGAAGAGCAGATTAGAAGTGTTTAATAATAATAGTAATAAGAAGTTTCTTTCCAACCTGCAAAATAGTTGAATGTTCAGAGAGAGGTAGCTCATCCACTTCCAGAATGAATTCTTCCATTGCAGAGTACAAATTCTGTTGCACTTCATTTCTCTTGAGAATCAAGATATCACTTTCATTCTATATAGAAGGAACAGCAGACAAAGATCATATCTAAACTCCTTGCAAGCACTACATAACAAAAAATGATATTGTGACATTGCAGTCCATATGATTTATGGAAATATGCTTATGAATATGACATAACTGGAATATGCTTTACGCTAAATACCCCTTGCATGGTGTCGTTAGCAAGCTTGTAATCTACTAGGTGTGTTCATCCTATTTGTTTGCATGTGTTATTTCTATATCTGGAGTTAGGAGAATAAGATATAAAATTGTATCACTGATGTAAACATATTAAGTGGAGGCCATTAAGGGTGCTCCAAAAACAATCAGTTGTATATGGCCTTAGTTACTTGAAAGCCTTCCTGTGTACCTCTGGGCCAGCCCATGGGGAATGGAGACTAGGGAATCTTACAGTGACATGTCACCGGATAATGAAATCCATCTTAAATCTGGTACTTTTCCATTTAGAAGGAGGGGTGGGGACCCAGAGAGACAAAAGATTCCCGCCTTGTGCCAAAGCTATAAAAGGGGGTGGAGCAGGACAAAATACGCTGCCAGTCATGAGAAAACCCCTGCTTACCACCTGAGATGTCTGCTGGAACTAACAAGGACTGTACCAGGAGAAAGGATTGGGCCCAGACTAGGAAGGAGTCTAGTCTGTGAAAGAAGCTTATTGGAACATCTCTGAGGGTGAGATATTACCTGTAACCAGTTTCTTAATGTATTAGACTTAGACTTGTGTGTTTTTGCTTTATTTTGCTTGGTGACTTACTTTGTTCTGTCTGGTATTACTTGAAACCACTTAAATCTTACTTTTTATACTTAACACCACTTTTTTTTATTAATAAACCCAGAGTAAGTGATTAATGACTGGGGGAGCAAACAGCTGTGCATCTCTCTCTCATTGTTATAGAGGTCAGACAATTTATGAATTTACCCTGTATATGCTTTATACAGAGTAAAATGGATATATTTGGAGTTTGGATCCCAGTGGGAACTGGGTTTCTGAGTGCTGGAGACGTGGAGGAGGGATAGTTCAGTGGTTTGAACACTGGCCTGCTAAACCCAGGGTTGTGAGCTCAATCCTTGAGGGGGCCACTCAGGGAGCTGGGGCAAAATCAGTTCTTGGTCCTGCTAATGAAGGCAAGGGTCTGGACTTGATGACCTTTCAGGATCCCTTCTAGTTCTATGAGATAGCTCAGCAGGTTAATATATGGAGATATACCTATCTTCAGTTAAGTCTGCAGCTTTGGAGGCGTGGACCAGACCCTGGGTCGGTGCTGCAGCAGACTAGTGTGTCTGGCTCAAGAAGGCAGGGTTCTGGAGTCCCAAGCTGACAGGTAAAATGGGCTCAAAGGTAATTTCAGCACATCAGGTGACAGTCCCAAGAGGGTCTCTGTGACCAAACCCATCACAGATATCAAGATATTTTCCTTCAGATTCCTTATGTAGTAAAATTGCTTTTGATTTATAAAAGGTGAGTTTAACTAGTTAGGTTACAATGCATCATACTTGAATAGGAATGAGTGACAAATTAAATTACAGGCTTTTGACACTATTCCAGGTGATCGATATTCCTCTTATATTCATTGTTAGAAATGCCGTATCCATCATATCTAAGCATACCTACAATACAAGCTAGTAGAGTACAAACATAATGGTTGATTTCCGTATGACTGAGTTCATGCCTGGTGGATTTGACTGCTATTGCGAACATCTAACATTTACAAGTTTTCTTTTGGATTACTGAGAGATCCCTTTCAAGGATTAGGGGTTCCATTTGACTAGATGTAGTACATACATTTTCTATGTCAGTCCTTGCTCCAAAAAATTTACAACATAGGAATATTTAGAAACTATCTTGTGACTGTGTAACGTAGAGTACTGCATTTCCACAAAGTTATCTCAGTTTTCTCTGACCCACCTTTCTCATAGAATGAGAAGAAAAAACAGTTACTAACCTTTCCATAACTGTTGTTCTTCAAGATGTGTTGCTCATGTCCGTTCCATGTTAGGTGTGTGCGCGACGCATGCACCATTGCCAGAGAGTTTTCCCTCAGTGATATCCGTCATGCCAGCTCTAGTGCCCTCTGGAGCCGCATGCTTATGCGCCAGTATAAAAGGTGCTGCCGGCCACTCACCACCCTCTCCGTTCCTTCTTGCAGTTAACTCCGACAGAGGAGTAGGAGGATTGGTTGTGGTATGGACAAGAGCAACACATTTTGAAGAACATCAGTTACAAAAAGGTTAGTAACTATTTTTTCTTCTTTAAGTGCTTGCTCATATTCATTCCATGTTAGGACAGTACCCCAAAAGGCGGGCTCAGAGTTCTTGGACATGCTGACAGCAACACCACTCTCCCGAAACTGGCATCATCCTGGGCCTGTTGGGTGATAGCGTAGTAAGATGCGAAGGTATGCACAGATGACCAGGTTGTGGCCCTGAAGATGTCCTGGATTGGGACCTGTGCGAGGAATGCTAGTGACGAAGCCTGGGCTCTTGTGAGTGTTTAAGATGGATGGAGGTGGGACATTCATCTGCTTGTAGCAGGCCCGAATACATGTAGTTATTCAGGACAAGATCACAGGGAGCCCTCTCATCCTTTTCGCTATTGCGACAAAGAGTTGTGTTGATTTGCGGAAGGGTTTAGTCCTCTCAATATAAAAGGTGAGGGCACGCCTAACGTACAGTGAGTCAAGTCGCCATTCCTCAGAGTTCTTGTGAGACTTCAGGAATAAGACTGGTAGGAAAATGGTCTGGTTGCTATGGAATTGTGACACCACCTTTCTCAGGCAGGCCAAGTGGGGGCGCAGTTGGACCATGTCCTTGAAGAATATCGTGTAAGGCGGTTCTGATGTCAGGGCCTTGATTTCAGAGACCCTTCTGGCCGAGGTGATCGCCACCAAGAAGGCGACTTTCCAAAGGGAGAAACAGCAGGGGACACAATGCTAGCAGCTCGAAGGAAGGACCCATGAGTCTCAACAGAACCAGGTTTAAGTCCCATGGGGGAGTATCAGCTCATAGATCTGAGATTAGAGCCTCTCCTGTCCCTTGAGAAACCGTACTGTCACCTCATGGAAGAACAGTGACTGGAAGGCTGAGATGGCTGCTAAGTGCATTTTGATAAGCAGCAGGACTTGGACCTCGCATCTTAAGTGGAGCAAGGAGTCCAAGACAGACTGAACGCAAGATCGAGACGGAGAGAGAGCTTTTGAGAAGCCCATGTCAGGAAGCGTTTCTAATTGGTCAGGTAGGAAGCCCTGGTGTACAGCTTTCTACTATCTACAAATATCTGCCGAACCTGTTCCGAGTAAGCCTATTCTTCTGTGTTCAGCCATGCAGCATCGATGCAATTAGGTGCAGGAAGGCAAGGTTCAGGTGAAGCAACCAGCCCTGGTCTTATGAGATTAGGTCCAGACAGCGTGGGAGATGGACCTGCCAATAGCAGCTCCACTCTAAGAGTGTGTCGAACCAGTGCTGGCGTGGCCACACCGGGGCGATCAGAGTAACTCTTGCCTTGTCTCATTTGACTTTTAGGAGGACCTTGTGGACCAGAGAGATCGGAGGAAAGACGTAGAATAGAAGACCTGTCCATGGGAGCAGGAAAGCGTCAGAGAGGAAACCTGGGCTGTCCCCATGTACTAAGCAAAACTGATGGCATTTCCTGTTCTCTCTGGTAGAAAACAGGTCCATCTGGGGAGGCCCCCACCTTTGGAAGATGAACCTGGTAACCTCCAGATGAAGGGACCACTCATGGCGAGAGGAAAAGGATCTGCTGAGGTGATCCGCCAGTACATTCCGGGCTCCCAGGAGATGTGACACCTTGAGATGAATGGAGTGCTTCATGCAGAAGTCCCATAGACGGATGGCCTCTTGACAGGGCTGAAGACCAAGCCCCTCCCTGCTTGTTGATACAGAACATGACCATGGTACTGTCTGTGAGGACTTGTACCACCTCACCTGAAACCTGGGGAAAGAACACTTGGCAAGCTAAGCGTGCCGCCCCAAGCTCCCTGATGTTTATGTGCAGGCAGAGTTCTTCTTGCGACCAGAGGCCCTGAGTCCTGAGGTTGTAGAGGTAGACTCCCCGACCTAGGTCTGACGCGTCCAAGATCAAAGCTACCAACAGTCAAGGGGTAACAAAGGGCACCCCCCCATCATTACCAATCATGGGTCTTTCCACCATTCCAGAGAGCCGAGGACTAGGGGAGGAACTGTGAGCACAGAGTCCAAGTGGTGTCTGCTTGGGGAATATACTAATGCTAACAACATCTATAGGGGCCTGAGGCACAGTCTTCCATATTGAACCACGTAAGTACATGCCGCCATGTGCCCCAGTAGCTTGAGGCAAACCTGTCTTAACTGAGCTGTCTTAATTAGGTGGATTATTACACTGGATATCATAGTCCGGAATCAGGCCTCTGGCAGGAAAATCCTGGCTTGGGTCAAGTCGAGCACCACCCAATAAATTCTATTCTTTGAGCCGGAACAGGAGTTGACTTTTGTTAATTTATCAACAGGCCCAGAGCTCAGAAGGTGGCTTGGACCGTGCTGATGCTGTTCTCAACATGAGCCTGTGACCGGCCCTTGATCAGCCAGTCATCGAGCCTCGAGGTACGAGCAGACCTGGACACCCCGCCGTCTGAGGAAAACTGCTACTACCACTGCCATACACTTTGTGAGGACCTGGGAGGCCACCGATAGGACAAAGGGAAGAGCAGTGAATTGATAGTGGCGCTAACCCACAACAAACCCGTGAAATTTTCTGTGGCCACAGGAGAGAGAAATGTGAAAGCATGCATCCTGTAAGTCGAGGGCAGCATACCACTCTCCTAAATCCAGGGAGGGAATGATGGAAGTCAGGGAGACCATGTGGAACCTCAGTTTCTTGAGATATTTCTTGAGGCAACACAGGTCCAGAATAGGCCAGAGGCCCCCTTTGGCCTTTGGGATTAGTAAATATTGGGAGTAAAACTTCTTTCCTCTTGCAGAACCTCCTCCACAGCTCCCATTTTTAGGAGGGATTGCAACTCCTGGACAAGGGAGTTGCTCATAAGAAGGGTCCCTGAAGAGGGATGGAGAAGGGATCTGAAGTGCTGACTGGTATATTGCCCACAAGCGCATCTTCGAAAGGCCTGCTTGGGCCCACCAAAGTACCTCTGAGACACTAGCTAGGAGGCTGAGGTGGACGGGAGTGTTTGGCACCACTTTTAACCTCTCCCTTTTCTTTTGTAGGCGCCAAGAAACGAAGAGGCTGTTGAGGCCTGAAGTGCTTCCTGGAACCTGACGGAGCATACAGCCTAAGGATCGTAGGGTGGCCCTTAAGGCCCTGAAGTCGTGTCTGTCTGCTCCAAGAATACAGAGGAGCCTTTGAAGGGGAGGTCCTGGATGGGCTGTTGGATCTCGTGAGGAAGCCCCGAGGACTTGAGTCACGAACAAGGCCTTATGGTGACAGCAGAAGCCATTGTCCTGGCTGCCAAGTCTGCTGCATCCAGAGCCGCCTGGAGAGAGGTCTTGGCCACATTCTTTCCAACTTCCAAGAGGGCAGCGAACTCCTGCCTTGAATCTTGAGGCAGGGAGTCTTTAAATATAGCCAGGGAGTCTCACAGATTATAATTATATCTCCCTAGAAAAGCTTGCTGGTTAGAGATACATAGTTGAAGGCTACCTGTCGAATAAACCTTTCTTCCAAAAAAGTCCAGTTTCTTGGTGTCTTTTTGTTTAGTGGTAGTGCTTGACTGGCCCTACCTATCCTTTTGCTGCAAACACAACCAGGCATGCTGGAAGGGAATGTGAGTACAAATATTCAAATCCATTCGCTGGGACATAATATTTCTTCTCTGCCCTCTTTGTGTGGCAAATTCCTTCTTCTCTGCCCTCTTTGAGGTTGGGGGGGGCAGAGAAGAAGGAATTTGCCACACAGCCTTGACCAGTCCCATCACAGCCTCATTGATGGGTAAGGCCACCCTGGAGGGAACTGCTGCAGCCAGGATATCAATAAGGCTGTGTGATGTCTCTTTACGCTCCTCAATTTCCAGACCCAGGTTCACAGCTACCCACTTCAAAAGGTCCTGATGGGCCCTGAAATCGTCCTGCAGAAGCAGACTACTGGGTCCCATTGACAGCCTCATCTGGAGAAAATGAGAAGGCTTGCACTGGAGGACAAGCTTTCTTCCTCAGCCTCAACAATGTCCACCTGAGCCATCTCCTGAACATCAGTACTGGAGTCGGGGTCTGGTGCTGAGCAAGAAGGAGCAGTAGTCCGCTTCTAAGAAGCCACCGAGTAGGAACAATGGGAGGGAGCACCTGGTGCCACTGGAAACCCCCAGGCGTTCCAGTAAGGCCACTACCAGTGGGGGTTGGGGGAGATACACCGGTATCAAAGTCTGGTGCTGCATAGGCTGGGTACTGGTGCCGAGTCTTAGATTGCACATAAGGTTCCCCTTCGGATTCAGAAGAGTCCTCTCTCTTAGACCACGGCGGAGCGGTACCAATTCTGCCACCATGCAGTGCCGGGGTCCGTGCACTGACAGCAGACTGGAGATGGTCGGGACACTGGGATCAGGTCCGCTTTCTTCTAGAGGGTGCCAGGAAAGAACCCAACACCCCTTGTTCCTTCCTGCTTCCGGACATTGGAGCTGGAGGCTGTCCCAATGGAGTTGGGGGACTGGAAGAGGAAGTAGGTCCCTCGCCACTTGGAAAGCCTCCAGCATCAATGGAACAATCACACCACTGATGCCACGGTGGCTTTCAGGTATCTTCAGAGGGTCCCACATCGGACTCAACGCTCTAGGCAGAGTTGACAGTGCCATCATGGGCCCAGGAGTGGAAGAGTGGCCCAGCACGGGTCTCACTGTGCTGCCTTTCTCCTGCTTCTCTTTCTTCTGCACTGACAAGTGCCCTATCAGTGTGCTGCTTTTTGTGCTTCTTCCTTGGTACCCAAGTGAACAGTGCCAGGAAGAGCTCAGTGCCAAGGAGCACTTCGCACCAACACCAAAGTGCTCAGCACTGAATCGGAGCAGCTCAACTCTGAGAGTGGCTTCCTTGAGGATAGTCTTCAGCCTAATGTGTCTGTCTTTTTTAGCGCGAGGTCTGAAGTCACGGCAGTTCTGGCACTTGTCCTTCATGTGAGTTTCCCCAAAGCACTTAAAGCAGTTGGAGTGTGGGTCACTCATTAGCACAGCTTCGCCACAGGAGGCACAAGGTTTGAAGTCCTGAGACTGGGATATGCCTGGGCCCTGGTGCGAAGGAGTCCCTCAAATAACAAGAACTATCTATTTTCATTAACTATGTACACTAATACTAATTATAAAAACTATATACACTAAACTAAGATAACTAAGAACAATGAATTAGAGTCCGAAAACCACTGAGAAGAAAACCTTACCGAAGCAAGAAGGTTGGCTGTTCCATCAACTGTCATGGGCGGTAAAAAGAAATTGAGAGGGTGCGTGGCCAGCAACATCCCTTACACCGGCGTATGAGTGTGTGGCTCCAGAGGGCACACAGCATGCACACACCTAACATGGAATGGACATGAGCAAGCACTCCAAGAAGAATGAAACAGAAGGCAGGGGCGGAAAAGGTAATCTAAGTAATAGCATCCATGATATGGTTTAGATCACAAGGAGTTACTCTGAATTTCCTGATTAGAGATGCTGGTCTCGAGTAGCATTTGACATGTGCATGAGATTAATCTAATCATGACTTCTTATTTCTTAGAAAATCAAGATTGTTGAAATGTTTCAAGAGCACATTTGCTATAAGGCATAGAACCAGCCCTCCTGTAAATATTCTCAGACCAGAAAGAATTTAGTTGATCTCTGCTAGATGCATTTTTCCCCAGCACCATGGATTGAGCTTTGACCAGATCTTGCTATATTCAGAATTTGTAAAAAAAAATTCCCCTTGAAGCAATCAAGGTATCAATCTCCCTCTTTTTAAATTGCTTCTGTTCAATATTTATACTTTTGAACCATAGTCTCCTTGGACATTGATATCTTAGAGGACCTTTCAGTTAGATCTTCACAAACAGGAAGATTCATAGATTCCAAGGCCAGAAGGGACAACTGTGCTCATCTAGTCCAGGGGTGGCCAACCTGTGGCTCCAGAGCCACATGCGGCCCTTCAGAAGTTAATATGCGGCTCCTTGCATAGGCACTGACTCAAGGGCTGGAGCTACAGGAGTAAACTTTCCAATGTACCAGGGTGTGCTCACTGCTCAACCTCTGGTTCTGCCACAAGCCCTGCCTCCACTCCACTCCTTCACGCCTCCTACCCTGCAATGCCCTTGCTCCTCACCCCTCCCTCCCAGAGCCTCCTGCATGCTATGAAACAGTTATCAGCTGCTCCATTATCTTGCCCAGGATCAATGCCTGACTGACAGGAGTATAACTACCTGGGTCACCTCCTTTGCCCTTTTTAAATATTGGCACAAGAAGACCTTTCTTCCAGTCTCCTGAAACTTCCCCGGTGTCCAAGACTTATTGAAAAATCAACATTAACAATCCAATGAACTCCTCAGCCAGCTCTTTAAAAACTCTTGGATGCAAGTTATTCAGACTGCCTCATTTAAAAATGTCTAAATTTAGTAATTGCTGTTTAATATCCTCCTGAGATACTAGCGGAATGGATAGAGTGTTATTATGTAATACAGTGGTCCCCAACCTTTTTGTGGCCAGTAGCACATTCATGTTTTCAGAAGAGTGTGGTGGGCGCCAACGATTTTTCAAGGCTTATTTTGTATTTGTACATTAAATAATGCGAAAAATATCATATTTAATATTACATAATATATTAATCCATAAGATGAAAAAATTACATAATTTTACATGTAAAAGGTATTAATTAAATTATTCAGCCATTACTCTTTCACCTTACCAAGTGAATTTGCTCTTTTTTATCTACCTCTAAGAAAAATTAAGGAGTTTTTACAAAATAAATATCAAACAGGTTTCATCTTATTTATTTTAAAAAAGTAAAACATTGTTGAACTGCTGGTCCAAATATATTTATTATTCTTACTTTAACATAGATAGCCAGTTATGGTTAATTAAAAATATTCTTTGTATTGTTACTTGTATCTGGATTTCAATAAACAAACAAACATGAAAAAAGTTAAGCACAAGTTAATCATATGCGCTCATCAGCACTTAATGGAAAATAGGTATCATTAATTCACGTGGTTTTTCTAATAAAGTCAGTGTGATTTTTGGCACTGCATTTCTTCAGCCAATTTTTCATAGTTGGGAGAGTAGGATGATATTCCCGTTCGTAAGCAATTGTCAAGATGGGCATCTGTAAACCGAGATCTGTATTTTGATTTTATGATGTTCATTGTTGAAAACAGAACTTCGCATAGATAAGTGGAACCGAAATAAGATTTTATTTTGTATGCTACGTTTTTTAAGGCAGGAAACTTTTTTCAGTCAATCAGATTCCAAAAGTTTTCGTCTGATGGGCAGGATTTTAGAAAAATCATTTTGAAGGTCCAAAATCTCCAGTTCCACGTCGTCTGTTCTTACTTGAATGAGACTCGCAACTGATATAGCCATTTCTGTTACCGCTATTTGGCAAGTAAAAGGATTCACAAGAATGGCAACTACAGGCTCAATGATGGTGAACTGTTGAAATCTCTTTTCAAATTGTTCCAGAAGTGTTTGAATGTCGATAACAAATGGCGATGGGTTAAAATCACTGCCACATACCATTTTCTTCATACTTGGGAAATGTACGAGAGACTTCGTCCTCATATGTAACATCCACAAGATCAGTTTTGCTTTGAATGATTTTACAGAACCTATCATTTGAGCCACATGTTTGTCTTTGCCCTGGAACTCAAGATTTAAAATGTTCAATTTGTCAGTGATGTCAGCAAGAAAAGCCAAGTCCAGCTGGAGTCTTCTAGATGCTCGAAGTTCTGATTTGTGGACTTCAGAAATTCTTTGATCTCTTCAATTAGGCTTAAAAAGCGTGCAAGAACTTTACCTTTGCTCAGCCATCATACTTCTGTGTGCAAGAGAAGATCAGATTGTTTATCATCAACATCTTTCAACAGGGCCTTAAAAAGTCGGTGTTGCAAAGGTTTCGCTCGAATAGAGTTAATTATTTTAATAACGACATTCATGACGTGTTGAAAAGAAAGAACTTCGACACACAAAGCTTCTTGGTGGCTAATGCAATGATAAGTCAAAGTTCGGAAAGGATTCATTCTTCTTACAGAGTGCAATGAATCCATTGGCGCTGCCCATCATTGCTGGTGCCCCATCAGTGGTGATCGCAGACAGCTTGTGTAGTGGCATACTAATTGATTTTGCATATGATTTGAATAAATTATAGATGTCCTTACCCTTTGTTCGCCCTTTCATAGGCAATACTTTTAGTAACTCTTCTTTTACGGTGCAGTTACTAAATACCATCCTCATCATAACTGCCAACTGCGCTGTATCAGATTTATCTGTCAACTCATCGAATTGCAGTGAAAACCAGTCACATATTTCCAACTCATCCTTTAGCTGAGTTTGCATGTCGCTTGAAATTGCATGCATCCTCCTCATAACTGTGTTGTCTGATAATTGCAAGTCTTGTATTGCCGACAAAATCTCACCCTTGTTAGGAAATCCTTGAAACAGGCAACCAGCACCAGTCAAAAATGCTTCCTTCAACAATTCACCATCTTGAAAGGGTTTTTTCTTCTTTGCGAGCAGATGAGCAATTTTAAAGGAAGCAATAGTAGCACCTTTAGACTTTACCACTTGTCTAGTGAAAACAGATTGTTGGGCAGATAGGTTTGATTTGAGTTGATTAATTTTCTTCTCTCTCAACTCAGATTTAAGTGGATGGCTAATGTAAAAAGAGACATGATTAGTTTGGAAATGGCGTTCGACATTATGTTTTTTCGGCACTGCAACAGCACCCCCGCACAATAAGCAAACACATTTTCCTTTATTTTCAATAAAACAACAGGATTCTTCCCACTCTGCGTTGAAATAATACGTACGTTGTCTTTTATTTGAACCACTCATTTTGGGGCAAAATGTTAAAAAAATAATAAATCACAAAGCACAAGAAAACAGCAGTATCAGTGCAGCAGAAGAATACTCACATACAGGCTAGGCACCAGGCACTAGTGGAGCAAGCACGTGCCTGGAGCAGCACATGCTACGGGGCGGCATTCTGTCCATTCTTGGGATGGCAGAGTCAGAGCGATTTTTTTTTTGTTTGTTTGTTTGTGGCGGCAGTTCTGGGCAGCGCAGAGAGAAGCCGCGAGGACAGAGAACACCGACGCCTGCAGCCCCTAAGTACTCTGTCCCCAGCAGGCGTGGGGCTCTGGCTTCTCTCCCCTGCTGGGCATTAGGCAGGCCCCACGCCTGCCGGGGACAGAGAACACCGACGATTGGAGTCCCGGAGTTCTCTGTTCCCGGCAGGCGGGGGGCCACGGCTTCTCTCCAGCTTAAGCCGTGGCCCTGTGCCTGCCAGGGATCAAGAACACTGGCGCCCGCAGCCTGCAGCCCCGGAGTTCTCTGTCCCCGGCAGGTGCGGGGCCGTGGTTTCTCTCCCCTGCTGGGCACTAGGCGGGTGCACATAAATGCCCTGGCGGGCGCCATGGCACCCATGAGCACTGCATTGGGGACCACTGCCCCACGTGGTAACTAACAAGACTGGTTCTGCTAACAAAAACTGTAGGCAAAAGGGAAACCTCGCTGTAGAAACAGATACGGTAGATGACCGAAAGAAACACAGATAAGAAAGAATACGAGTATTAAATGGGGAAATTCAGTGTGTAACTCAAGAGTACATTTGTAGCATTCCCTCAAAGTAATAAACTTGCATACTTGTCAAAAAATTAAGAATTAGGATTAAAATAATTCCATCAAGTGCCACATCAGCAGAAGTGTAAAAGACTTTTCCATTGGGCTAGTAGACATATGAATGCAAAACCAAATTACAGCTTTCCAAATCTGCTGTAAAAACACATTACCAATCTGTACAAAAGGTGCTGAAGCCAATATTTTTAAAAAGATAACTGGTATGCTATGCGTAGTTATAGGTTGGATAGTGTGACATCAATCCTGGGCAAAATCATTGAAAAGTGGATATGGGACACAATCAATTAAGAATTAAAGGACGGTAACATAATTAATGTCAATCAACATGGTTTCATGGAAAATAGGCCTCGTCAAACAAACTTGATATCACTTTTTGAAAAGACTGAAAGTTTGGTTGATAAAAATAATTGTTACATAATATACTGAAAACTTCTATAAGGTATTTGACGATGTTTAAGTTGAGGAATACGGACTCAAAGTAGAGAGGTGGTATTGCCACTTCATACAGCATTAATGAGGCCATTACTGCAATACAATGTGCAAGTTCTGGAGCCCATATTTTAAAAAAGCTATTAACAAAATAGAAAGAGTTCAGAAAATAGCTCCATGAAGAACAAAATCTGGAAAACCTATATTACGGTAAGAAACTAAAGAGCTCAATGGCTGGAAGCTGAAGGTAGACAAAAAACAGACAAAAAAATTAACGATGGTTACCACTGGGGAACAACTTACATAGGAATGGGGTACATTCTCCATCACCTGAAGTCTTTAAATCATGATAGCATGTCTTTCTATGGCTCGTGTTATACAGGTCAGACTAGGTGATCATAATGGTCTCTTCTGGCCTTCTATTTTCAAGCTTTAACCCCAAGGAGCACTGCTGTCCCTAATCATTACAAGCATCACTGATATCCAACTGGATATGAAATATTGTATAGGCTTTATATCGTTTTGCCCCTCAAAACAAATGAGCTCATTCTTAAGAACACTTACATAATAATGCAAAATGTCAGGTAAATTTACAAACAGATAAACACTCCTTGCCCTGAAGAACTTGCAATGTAAAACAGACAATTCTAACAAAACACAAAATAATTCCTCAAAACATCAAGACTGCAGAGCAAAAGGTGCAACTAAATTGAGGATAAAACCAGGTTAAAAAAAGCATCAGATGGTACTCTGGACTAGTGCCGACCAATCGAAGAACACAAGAGCTTCCACATTGGGTTAGACCATGGTCCATCTTGCCCAGTATCCTGTCTCCAACAGTGGCCAAAACGAGAGCTTCAGGGGGAAGTGTACAGAAACAGACAATCAGAGTGATCCACTCTTGTCTTCTTCTCTTGGCTTCTGATAGTCAGAGGTTTAGGGTCGCCCTGGGAAACCAACAAACGGCTCAAGATCAACGGTGTTAGTATCCCCAAAATGTCTACCATTTAATTGGTCGCTTGCGCCTGTTCACTTGTGCCAGAGGCAAAAACCACCAAATTAGAGACTTTCCACATGGAGCACTAAGCGCAGAGATGCAACTCTCAAGTCCCATTAGGAAAGGGCAGACCTTCATAGTTTACATAAACCCAGTCTGGATAAAAAACAGGGTCAACAACTTGCCAAACTGCATCTAGATGCATGTCTCATTATTCCATATCAGGTCTGCTTTACCTTACACTTACTATACAGGCTCAAAAGCCACCCACTGCAAGCTGTACACATAAAAATCGGAAGAATCTAGTTAAACCAGTCTAAGAAAACTGGGGAAAGTAAAGATGCTGAAAATTAAGATCATATTATGTCATTTGCCCTGCATCTAGTACTATATTCCTCATGCAAACCAGTGCGATATTGGGTTTACTTGCTCATGTGTTATTTACACTGTTACGTGCCTGCCAAAAAAAAAAGAAAAGATCCTTGCCTCAAAGATCTTACAAACGAATTAGAGATGTGACAAGATAAAATACCAACATAGCAGAGAGGGTAGAGAAGGAAGAATTGAGGAAATATCAATAATGTTCCTAAGGCTAGTGCATAGCATGAAGGAGCTAATAAAAACTGTTTTAATGAGTTAAATGGGCAGAATGAGCAAGCAGACATAATCAACAAATTTTCTGTCCATTGCCTATTTGGGCTCACTGGGTTTTTACACACTTCATTTCAAACTGCATATGTAACTAAAACCATCAGAGAATTTTGCAGACAACAAATATTTCTCAAACTTTGAGATCTGTTCAACTGTAGATAGATTAAAATTCAACATTTAGATCAACATTATTTAGATGTATGTAATGATGATTAGGTACATATTAATCAACCTGTGAGGTGCATCCCTTGTATTTTCATCAACCCGATACATGTGCTTATTAACTAACACTCTATGGAGTGTGTTATTCCACTTATACATGGATTTTAAATTTATGTAATTCATTAGAAAAAGTCTTAATACCATTATGTCCTTTAAAAACAGTACAGCTTTTGTTAAAAACAAAAAAAATATTTTTTATTTAAGAAAGGTGGTTTTGGTATTGAGTCACTACAACTCAAATTCTTTCTTCTACACTTCCCAA
Source organism: Trachemys scripta elegans (assembly GCF_013100865.1). NCBI lineage: Eukaryota > Metazoa > Chordata > Testudines > Emydidae > Trachemys > Trachemys scripta. The sequence continues at coordinate 58,585,455 of NC_048299.1, read as the reverse complement.
AGACTTCAGGGGTACTTGCCACAAATTCCACTGGAGCGGCAAAATATTCTGCCCCTAGCTGCTACCACTTCACCTGGGGAGTTGGTGTCTAAATTAATTTTTCAGGCTGCTCCAAGCCTGAACACACTTCCCCATTTGTATGTCCTCTGCTCATCTCAGGCCTGCCTGTCCCCTGACAGTATTACCTGTCTATTCAACTTTTCCTCTTCATGCTACTTGTAACACTGCCTCGGCAACTCTTGTTCTCCTTAATGCACAGTCAGAGCGCTCAAACAAGATTGCAAAGAAGATGATAGCTAGATTCTATGTAACTGGAGACACATCAGGTCAAACATGACCCAAAGTACAGTTTTGTAAAAAGAAAACTTTTGACTGGCGTGTAGCATTTGTCATACTGTTAGCCATCCACAACAAGCAGGGAGCGGAACCCCAATGCTATGCCACACCAATTAGAGCAAATCAGGATTAACAAAAATTTGCCATGTGAAGAGATCTTCTCTTCATGATGTTTATCATGTAACAATTCTATGTGCTGTAATAGACTACTACAAAATCTCTTCACAGAAAACTACACGCTGGTTGCAGATGGTTCCAATCTTATCCAATTATCTCACAGAGAACAAACATGTTGAGACTAGAAAGATTCTCTTCACGCATCAGGTCACTTCATCACTTCTAGCATTTGCTCAGCTTATTTTTCTAAGTGATTTTTCCATAAATGAATTGTAGCAAATCAGGAGTGATAAGAGAGGGAGACCTTAAAACGAATTCTGCAGATCACTCAAGTGCTGGTTTCACTCTTAGCCTGCATCTTTGTTTTATATGTCCTCTGCTGCTCAAATTTGATTAACCCATGTGTCTCAAAAAGTTTCCAACTGCTGCTACTTCATCTGGGATGAAGGATGTTCCAAAGGAAAAGTCATTAAAATGAATCCTTAAGACTGTTCTAGGCCTGTAAGCTCCTTCTTTCTCTTTATTCTTTGCTGCTACAGTACTTAAACAATTTTGGATATCAAAGCCCTGGCAACCTGCCTTTTTCTCTTCCTTACTGACCACCTCTCCATAAACAAATTATAGCAAGCTCATTTGTTTTACTGTTAAACTATGTGTTCATAGTGGGTGTTACTCATGCAGAGCAAAGTTAAATATTTTTAAAAATAAATCTCTTTATGTTGTTTACAATTAACCTACTGGATCATTAAAAACTGAAAATTTTAAAATATCAGTTTCTTTTTTACTGTTGTTTAGTGTTAATATTTCTCATGCATGGTGAGGAAAATAGACTTGTTTCACTTCTATTAACAGTAATTTTTCTAGTCCATTTCATGAGCTAATGCATCAGTATAATTTCGCAGTGCTTGGGAAGTAAACAGTCCTACTTCAAGTGTTTATTCTTAAATTTAGGAGAAAATTCATGACATATTGTCTATTGGTCTCACATTTCATAAGATAAAATTATATTTTCTAGCAATGATAAAGCCTCAGGGTTCACTTTATCTGCAGAAGTGCTGAACTCGGCCTGTGACAGTCCAAGGTAGGAAGGTTATACAGAAAGGGATAAATATATTAATAACAAAAGCTAATTTGCACTTATGATACTCTTAACTTGCTCTGTAAAGTCCTTTGAGATCAATGGATAAAGCTATATTACAGCATTCTCCATTGTCTTAAAAACTTAAGACTCCTAGCAAACATTATTTTAGCCTCTACAGTAGAATTATGAGTAGGTAAACATTACAGAACATGCAGCAGCACAAGCCAGCACCAAAGAGGGACGTGGTGCACAGGAAGCCTGTAAGAGAAGCCTACAGAAGCCACCACTCGGGAGCGCAAGCAGGGAAAAATAGCACATGTGCGTGCACATTGGACGGGAGAGGGGTGTTGTGGGGATAACGGTTCCTTCCCCGGTTCCCTGGGGTAGCTTTGGAGAAGTATCTGAGGTAGAAGCAGCTTCCTGCTAGCGGAAGTATAATCCCCTCATCTTTATCCCCAAAACACATACACACCATTGATTTCTCTTGCTGGTCCCAAGGACTCCACAGGACACTGGTTTCAACCACTCCCCTTTTTGATTGCTCCCAATACTGGAGCCATACATGGGAGACATGGAGAGGGGGATCCCCCTTTCCCAGAGGCTGAGACCGTACCCTGTCCATCAATCACCCGAAAAAGCACATAAACTTGAACCCTCCCTGACTCAGGCCAGCTCCAATCAAGTTAACTGACGTAAAGAGGCTGCCAATGGCTATGCTGGGTGGCATGCTCTCTCCTACACTAGACCATCACACCCATTTCTGTATCGTTAACACTTTTGTTTTCTCCCTACCACAGAGAGGGAGCATAGAGTTCTTCTGTATTTAGCATACTGTCTCAAAGACCACTTGTGGTGTGTGACAGAGAAAGACAATCTCCAACATTAAAGTTGAAACTAGTTTCCTATTATAACAACTTAAAAGAGCCCTGAGCCTAGGAAGGGGTGAGTTTTGATGGTGCAACCAAAGAGGGCAAACAGCACAGAGTGGATCCCATAAGACTGCCAGCCCCCTCAGAACTTCCAGGGTGGGCTTAAGGTTTCATGGGATTTGGAGCCATAAGGTCTCATGGAATTTGGCACAAGATTTGCAGCCATGATAGGATCCCCATGCTCAGGGCCACTTCTGTTTGCTGGTTTCCAGCAGTCAACCCACATTCCCTTCCTTATCTAGGTTGCTGCGGGCTGTGCTCGTCACCACTTTGGGGCTGGGAAGGAATGTTTCTACATACCACAAACTGGCCAAGGCTGGTGAGGTTTTCTCACCTTCCTCACAATGAAATCCAGGGGTTGAGTTTCGGGCAACCATAGGGCTGGGATTCTCCCTGTCCCGGAGGGCAATTTGGAACTATCGAAGAGACATTTACTTGCCACAACTTTTGGCAGATAACCAGTGCAGGAACTTGCTGATTTAGGCTCCAGATCCAAAAAGGTAACATAGGGGCTTCCCAAGGGCATCTCCTTATGAGATGGGGCATGTGTCTAAACCCCATGGGGGAAGTGCAAACCATAAGCTGGGATACTACCCCAGGGGGACCGCCCCATCAATGTGCTTGAGAACAATGTTGGCTGAGGGGTGGAGGGGTGCCCAAGTCCCTTCTCGCCTCAACTGCCAAAGGGGGCATGCTAGAGGGCAAGTGGAGGCACACAGAGAACCTCTTAGTTTGATGACTGGCTCCTTCTGTAGTGGGACCCCCCAAAACAGGCAAAAGACCAATGGGGTGCAAGTGACTGCACTGGACTGTCCCGTGATGAGAACCTTGGATGTAATGTGCCTAATAAAGTTGCAGTATCATTAAAACCCATACCACGTGTCCTCGCTTTCTGAGCAGGGAGCATACCAATAACCCTCACTTGCCATTTTCTGATGGCTCTGAATGCCCCAATCGCCTCATTTAAATCAGGAGTGTCAAAAGTTTAATCTTCTTTAAAATGAAGCGAACAATCCAAATTTATCGTTTCTGGAAAATACTGCAGTTACCTAAGGCAAGGTAGATTTTTCCATTCTCTATTCATGATAACAGAGTTCACTTTATAAGACTAATGTACTCTATCAACAGCCTATAAAATACAGCTCTGAGAAAAAACATCCAACCCACCACATTTTTGCACAACCGAATCATCTCTTGAGCCAAGTTATATTCTGCCCAAATCTTCTCCAACTTTCCCAAGGAAGACGGAGCAATGAGACATCTTTCAGTAACCTCCTTTACAGCTCTGAAGAGGTTATCTCCAAAATGAACATTCATATTTGAATGCCTGAGTGATGAGGAGAGAAAGAATTAAACAAGAATATTTAGCTGGAAAACACTTTTCTTCATAGCTTGAAACAATATTACTCAATAGTGGTGCACATAATTGTTTTTAAAAATCTGCCACATTAACCTAATTTCATATCCAATAACAATGAGTCAAGTGAAATTTCTGCTGTCCCTGCAGGTATTCTTACCCACTCCCATCTCAAAAAAGAAGATAATTAAACGGTATGACATCTGCCAGCAAGTAACACAATACTACAGGAAATAACAGGTATACATGAATATTCAATAGCATAAAAGGCTACAATTGTGTTGTCTCTCTTACTTTGAACTTTCTCATTCCCACCCTTTATATTTTGTCTATTCATTTTTCTTAGATTTGTTTATTCTTTACCCCAGGGCACCTCTCTCTTTGAAAAGCTCATCCATTTTCTCTCAAACACACTAGAGCAACTTCCTTCTCACTAGAATTGATGGTCACTTCTATCTTAGACTTCTCCCAACACAGCCCCTTTCCACAGCTTCCCTGTACTGCTTCATTTTGTTTCACTTTGCAACCCACAACACAACAAAAAGGCAACACAGAGAGGGAACCACAGGAAAGACTTGTGTCTACACAGCAATCAAAGGTGTGACCGCAGCATGCACAGCCATACCTGAGCTAGCTCTGATCTAGCTAGCTTGAACAACAATAGCAGCATGCGCTCTACAAGCCCACCCCGGATAGGGGAGGTGTAATTTGAATGGCTAGCCAATGATCAGCAGTGAAAGTATTTCACTGTGCCCATACTTTTTAACAACTTTTATCAGGAACTACCTGCCTCAGGACACTAAATAGGAATTTCAAGCTGTTTGCTATGATGGTTAGAAAGAAATACAAAGATCTAAACTAAATTCTTCAGATCTATCCAACCAACATTGGAAGGCAGGAACTAGCCTACCACCTTGACAGCTGGACATAAAAGCTGCAGATTTCAGTCAAGGATTGTAGTAGCAAGTAAGAAAGAAAAATATATGTCTTTTCATGTTAGTTTTGTTAAAAGGAAAATAGAATAAAATAATGACTACAAAAATTAAAATTGAACGAGAGAACAAATAGCATGCACTCATTTTAAAAGTAAAAAATACAGCAGTGGTAATTTGGTACAGTTAAAAAACTTGTACATACCTAACACCTTTCAGTACCTCAACCTGGGCAGCCAAACTTCTCATTTTAGTTCCTACATACGTATGCAGCGTTTTCTCCAAATGTTTAAGAGTTTCCTTAGATGTTTCCTTTTCTTCCTGCATTATTGATTTTTTGGCAGGGGCGGGAAAAGGGGTGGTGACAAAGGACACAAACAATGGTTAAACTGTTAACCTAGATTACTAAAACACAGTATTATTGGGATTTTTAACTAGAAATGAAATACAGACAAGCCTGTGCCCAGCACAGACAAAATGGCTATATATGGTCATGCAACAATGGTGGATGAAAATCATGATTTTCAAAAATTATATTTTTGTATTTAAATATTGCTAGTTCTTTACTTTCTTCCCCTTTTAGTCTTAAATTGTTGAAGGGGATGCTTTGTACTTCTTCCGTTTCCTAATTGTTAGCAGAGTTTCAGATTTTATTGAGATTTTCCTTCCACTAAGAAATTTTACACTTAAAATGCTCATCAATGCTGAAAAAAAATAAGTCCAGGGCCCGATTAGCATCTTTACTGTCAGAACACCACAAATGCACACACCAATTGATAAGCAAATACCCTGTGCTGTATTTGCAATCAACACCACTCTTCCAATATACTGAACTTCCACAAATCAATCAAAATGAAAAACTCATACCAGGCTACACTCCTCGATCAGGGTTTGCAGTCAACTGGACTTGTGCTCATAAATCACTTAGGTGCTTTTAAAAATCCCACTCAGGCTCCTAAATCCATCTTTTGGCACCTAATTTTAGCCTATTTTTGAAAACATTGGTGCATGTGTATTTCAAGAGTTCAAAATAACTTTTCAAGTTAACACAGAAATTTTGTTTTGAAGGGTCAAAGGCTGTCTGTAAGAGTACAGTTTTTAATAAAAGTAATTTAGCCTTGGACACTGCAAATACTTATGCTCGTTAAACCTTAAAGTCAACAGGAACATTTGTGAGTAAATTACATACCTGCTTAACTATTAGCAGGATCAGGTCTTTTAGAGTCAGTATTTATTTATTTATTTTGCTTATACCAGTTCTGTAAAACTTAAATAAGATACCCTACTAGGAGTGCCATTTAGAATAACAGCATCTATAGTTGAGTTCATATTGAATTTTAATCTAAAGTTACAATAATAATCATTTTCCAATTAGTTTTAGAAAGCTTCAAACTGATATAAATCAAGAGGATTTTTTAAAATCAATTATCTAAATTGCTCCACGCAGCATGCAGCCATGGGAATGGAAGCAGGGGGAAGACCTGTCTTTTAAGTACTATGTCACAACCTTTTCATTTAAACATGGTTATGCATGATTAATATAAAAAGACACTCAACCTTTCAGCTTAGGAAGTGAGAAGAAAACCAGTAGAACTCTCAGAAGGCAGAGATTCTATCTCCTTTAAAAGGGCTTGTCTGTACTTCAGGCGTTCAAACAACTTCACTTACGTGCCATTTGCTGCCACCTTGTTTGTTAAGGGGTATGTGTACACTGCAATTAGACACTCCCGGTTGGCCCACGCTAGCTGACTCAGGCTTCCAGGGCTCAGGTTCAGAGGCTGTTTAATTTTGGTGTAGACATTGGGCTTGGGCCAAACATCTACACCACAATTAAACCCCTTATCCCAAGCCAGAGTCAGCTGGCACCGTGGGTTCTTAACTGCAGTGTAGACATACCCAAGGTTACTCCGACTTACCTGGAATTACAACGATTTGATAGTATCTTCAGAGGACAGAAGCGCTGGTGACGACTTTTGCATACTGATCAGTCATGGAGAGACAAGGCAAAAACAGCTGCCCTCCTAAAGAGGGGCAATTCACCACAGGACATGGCAGTGCTACTGGGTAGCAACGCTGCTTCTGAACATTCCTGCTCCCCTCACTTGCACTCCCAGTCCTGAGTTCTCCTCCCTGTGTTTCAGTTTGATCTGCTGTCCAGCAGGAACGGGAGAGGAGACAGGCACCTGTGTGCAGGTTACTCTACCAACACCCCAAAACCTGTATTCACAGTGGAAGATTGGCCTCCATAAGTGCACATCTCAGGAAGAATGGGACGGAGACACCCACCCACCTCAACTGCCCAACCTCAAGCAATCAGATCAAAGGTAACCTGCTCTTTCAACAGCTCTGAAATGTACATATCTCATGCTCTTCAAACCTGAGCTAACACAAGATACTTTTAACTCATGAGACACGTTCTCATTTTGATAATTTGGGTCAAGCATTTTCTTTCACACTGTATTCCACATATCCATTTTCAAAATCAAACAATAAATCTGTTACTAAGTACTATGTTTCTCAATTAGAATAAACATCTTTCACCGTGGAGTATCACACACACATGCTTGTGTTTTATTTGGCACCACAGTTAGGGAAGCAATCTATTTCATTCAGTTCCGTGACTCAACAAGTTGTGGATGGTTCAACATAGTCTGACATTTTCAAAGCCAATGTGACCTCTCCTCTGTACAAAAGAAGTTTCAGTCTATATGCCAGAAGCAAGATTCAGTCTATTGTGGAAGACAGATTTCCACAGAAATTAATCAGATGAGTCTATTAGACAGGTAAGTAAACTACTACTGCAAAATTATGAAGTTACCAATCATAAGCAATCTTGATATTGAGGACCGAAAGGGCACCAGGAGAATCTCCCTCGCTTTTTCACGTACCTGCACTTGATGGTTCAGCTGTGCAATTGTCGATTCTAGTTCTTTAGAATTTTGGAGGAGAATTTGATTTTCCTCTTGGAGAACCTCTTTCTCGTTTCTGAGCTTTTCATTCTCTACAATCAGTTTCTGATCCTGTTTTATTTTTGCCAAACTGATGTTTGACCCCATATTAAAGTCACAAGCCATCAATTTTTCCCTATTAAAAATAAATGAATATTAACAGAATCAAGATGCTTATTTTATAATGGTACAACAATTCTTTAATCATGACTGTCAAGAACATCTTAGTCATACAGATCAAGAATAGAAATCTATTGTATTAGCAATTATACATGATGAAATTATGCCACATTTCTTTACAAGTGTGACCTTCCCATGCTGGTCTTCAAATAGATTTGTATACAACCTCTTTGTGCCTCAGTTTCCTTCATCGGCATATGTACACAAAACTTCACTCAATAAAGGTTGTGATATGCAGAGAATTATTAAAAACAGCCATGGGAATGGGTGGAAGTAGAAAGCTAGGATCTCCTTGCTGCCAGGAGGTGCATATTTCCCTAGGCCAGTCTGAACATTATGGAGGACAATGCTGTTGCAGCAGGATGGAAGAAAGAATGAATTGTTTACCAGACCCTGAACTTCTCTAAAATTCAGGAAACAGTCCTGGCTACTTCAAAGCAATTCAGGGATGAAGCAGTTTACTATCAAGCTAATTGAGCTGCATTCCAAATTATGGTCCCAACAAACATCCTGGTGATCCAGAATGTGATCTTGCAAAACATAACATGGGGGAAGTCATGCCCTCAGATGCTTCAGTGATGAGCTCGCTATAAAATTCCTAAATAGACAGAAGAGATCAGGAAAATATGAACAGTCAGTGAAGTTCAAATTTATATATTTTTAGAAGACGTTTACTTATTCTGCTGCCTAACATTTCCAGTTGCTGAGCAGCATCTTTATCACCCACATTCCCCTTCTTCAGCAACTTGTAGCCCTGGAAACTCTAGATACCATGAATGTCTTTTTAAAGATTTATGACCACCATCACCACCTCTTGTCACTGTAAGCACAAGTGGTACAGACACATACTTACTTCCAGTTGTAAGACTTGGCTTTATTTCATCTGAGCATAGCTCTTGTACTCCCTTCCCCAACAGACAAAAGATACACTTTTATACTCTGCATTTTTGGACAGTTAATTTTTTTTTTTTAAATATTGAGGTAAATTAACATGGACTGACTGAATCAGGTAAGCTCCAGCACAAGTAACCAATATGCTCTATCATAAGGTGAAAACAACATGTCTGAGTGCATACTTATATAATGCATATCTGTGTTGTCTCTTTTGCAAAATTATTGCAGGGACCAATGCCTTGCAACTTCAATCCTCGACTAAACCTTCCACATCATCTTCTCCCTTACCTTGGAACCAATGTCCCAACTTCCATCAATTTTTCTAGACTCTCCCACACCTCTTAACAGCCAGGCCCCAAGCTCTTCCAAGAGCAGGGGGGAGGGGGAAACATTCTTCAGAAAGTTAATATCTAGAGAATTAGCTGTGCTCTCACTGCATGACCCTCTCTCTCTGCTACACAAGCGTGAAGATGAATAAAATAGTAAAGACAAGAGTAATAACACTAAAGAGAATAAAAGCTCAAATGAAATGAGTCAGAGAGCAGAAACTGTCTTTAATAAGAAAGACAAGTTTCAGCTAGGAAAAAAACAATAATTAAGAGCGTTGGGCAAAGATTTCAAAAGTGTTCAGTGATTTTGGATGACCAACTTGAACGGGGCTGGAGTTTCCTACACTGTGCGCTAAGCACTTTCTCAAGAAGGATGGAGTCTCTCTTTTTTAATACATAAAAGTAAAGGAGGAAAGAAAATGAAGACACGAAAGAGGAGTGAATTAGGAGATGGAGGAGAACAATTTACCATGCCTTCTATATTCAGTTCTATTAGATGCCAAAAAAATTCTGTCTCCCAACCTGATTCTGATTGTGTAAAGTCTTTTGGCCTGATTTTCATACCAGCCTTCCTTTTTGGAGGGCCAGTTTTGTACCCATGCCCACAGGTCATTCATAAATTTCCCTTGCAATTCACAGCAATAGTAATATACAGTGGGAGAAAGACACACCATGTGTACATAAACACAGCCCAGTTTCAAAAAGCCAGTCCTTTGAGTGCAAACTCCAATTCATTAATCATTTAGAACAGGCTATCTTTATAACTTATTATGTTGCTAGAAAGTCCAAGAGACAAGTGCAGCATTTTTAAAACTAATAATAGTTTTGTACCAATTATAGTTTGTTGTATGATGCCAGTAACATCTCTTGCTTTGTAGTATATGCAGAACAAATGGCTTTTGGGACTAAGCAAAGACAAGGCACGTAAATGGCTTAATCTTTGCAGCTATTTATTGTTTTGTGCAATATAATATAATAAAAGTTATCCCTTAACTAACCATTGGACATATAATCCACACAAAAAATCCAAAATATTTTCTTCAGTAAAGGAAGCTTTTAGGAGACAAAACATCCACTTAGCAAGCGCTGAAATTTACTGTCTTTAATTGCTCACTTTTTGCTTTTCCCACCTTCCTCTCCTACATACACACTCAGTAATGAGTCTATATCAAAACAGTGACACTCACTATCAGACCCCACCCCGTCTTACTTCGCAAAAGGTATACGGTTCCCAGTATGATTTTCATTCCTCATGTTGGTACCTATCTGGTCACCAAAATGCCCTTTCAGTCGGTTGGATTCTGAAGGGTTGGGTCTGTTCTCCCATGCTGGAGCTGAAACTTTTGCATTCCAGGGTTGGTACTGAGCGACATCTGTTTTTTTCTCTTCGCAGTTGTTAGCATTTATAGGGGATTTGCATTTTTCAGCAAACTCCTTCTTAGCCACTTCTTCCCCAATATCCACTTTTCCATACTCGGCCTGGGCAACAATGGTACCATCCTGGTATATAGCTTTGTGTCTCATTTTTATTTCTTTTTCAAAAATTAAACTGCATAAAAACTTTCTCCCCTGTAAAATAAATGTACAAAAGTTATAAAACTGCTCACAGTGAATAGTTTCTCTTTGCTTAACTCAACTAACTTTCCATCAGCAAACAGACCTGTTAAAGACTTCAGTGGAGCCTAGAGGAGTTAGACTTTCAATGGAAGTTGGGCACCAAACTACATTAGGACACTTTGAAAATCCCAGGCCATATATTTAACAGCATTATACAAAGGTTAACCTTTCAGTAATACAGGAAAAGATTGTATTATAAATAATAATGTGATTTGTGCCATTCCTCTAACCCCTTACCGCCGTCATTTTAGCTGTCAACATTTTATCCACATTGGTCATAGTCACTTAAATGAAATGGCTAAAGCTTAACCGCAGCACTAAATATCTCCCATTTAAATAAGTCCTCACTACTACAGAGCAAATTATATAAAAATGTGTGATCAGCTACATCTCTACCACTTGAAATGGAATGCAAATGTCATTACATTATTACATATTAACATCTACATTGTGAATATCAACACTGAAATGTCAAGACTGAAAAATCAAGCATTCAAAAGTTAGGAATACTAGAACTGCAGTTATTAGTTTGATTGCTAGTGTCAGACACTGGCAGGTTTGAAGGCTGAGAGGAATGGGATGTAATATAGCCCTTCAAAGAAGTGGCTGAAAACAACTTAACAGAAAAAAAAACCACCCTTAACTGAGCCATTTCTTTGAATAAGCTGTTTTTGCTGATGTTCTCCCCCTCCCCCCCCCCCCCCCCCAAAAAAAAGAAGAAGTTCAGCCTGAGGCAGAGAGCAAATATGGAAAAATTTAGCCCTAACAGTTAAAGCTTGGCACAGTTGAAAGTAACTGGAAACAGTGGGTTACAATGGAATTTGTTAGGCAGCCTTTACTAGAGGCTTTACTACCTCCAACTGTAAGATTAACAACGATCTCCCGATTCTCCTCTAAACCACCAGTTGAATGCAAAAGTGCCAAAGAGGAAGCAAATTCACACTCACTGATGACAAGAGGGCAGGTATTTTTCTAGCTCCATCCATCAACCCAGCATTCTTTCCAATGAATTTAATTTATTTATTTTCTGTGGCACTCATCATCATCATCATCCCTGAGCAACTCACAACCATCAATGGATTCATGTTCCATTCCAACAGGGAATACTTCCCTGTTGATTTAGGGAAGTATTATTTCCGTTAAAGACGGACACTGAAATAGAGAGAGTGCCATATCACTTGGTTAAGTGAGAGAGTTTGTGATAGAGCCAGGAACAGAACCTAGAGCTCCCAAGACCATCCTCCACCTACTACTGGCTATCTAGATAGCATCTCCACTCATTTTTTAAGATAGCCATTTTGGCTTTTAAAATTCATTAAGGGTGAGAGATTTGACTATCTTACAGATATCCCCCATGAGTCTCAGCTTGATGGGTAAAGACATCCTCACCATTCATCTTTTATGGATTCCTAAGGATGAAAAATCGTTTGGATGAAAAAGGATGTAGATAGTTTGGCTTTATTTGTTACACAGTTCATCATCCACGAATTTAGAAGTCTATAACTTACCTGGTCAAACTGATTTAAATCTTGATCAGGAGGAATCTGTAGTCCCCAGAGTCTATACTTTTTAGCAATGTTGGGAAATTGCAAGTTCTCTGGAATCTCAACTATTTCTGATCGATTTAGAATCTCAGAATTTCCATAATCAATGTATAATACCTGACACTGTGGCAATAATATCAAATATAAATAAGCATAGCTGCTACAAGTCTACAACAGTAGTATGTATTAAAATATACAGTACTTAGAGGACTATATATCACTTGGGATCCTAGTGTGCAAGTCCTAAAGGGAGTTCTACATCTGATCAAGAACAATATACAGAAAAGATAGCTAAGCCCTTATAGAAGCAAACCTACTAGGTAGGAGAAGTCACAGCTCAAACTACACCATCAAAACTGAAAATTAAAAATAAAATCTTAATTTACAAATATAAAATTTGTTGTCCTAAGTTACTGTGCCATTTTTATGGTCAGCATAATGCGTTTTCAAGGTCAAAGCTTTTCCATTTTCTGTTTAAAAATCCTGAACATTTATTATCCTCATCTCTTCCAGTGTAAATCTATTCTGTATAGAATAATCATTGTTCATAGCACCCCTTACCATAAGCTGGGAACAATGATGTCATTTAGTGGAAGCAATTGCCACTTCTCTTCAAGTACAAAACTATCAATTTCAGTGCAACAAGCTCCCAATTGACGGGTGCCAAAAGACCTTGACAAACAACTAATAAGTATCTTACAGTTTCGATATCTGAAGAAAAAATGGTATCAGATACATAAAAATAAAAATAAAAAAAACAGTAAGATGGTGATACAAAAGGCAATAAGTGTGCCTGAAATTACAAGAGGCTTCTCAAAGGAAATCTTCAGCAGTTTTGTTCTAATACCTTGCATAAACAGCTAAATATTTACTAAGTAAGTATACAGTTTTAAAAAAATTCAGAACAATCTTTAGAAATATCCATTCATTGTTTCATTAGTCCACTTCAGCCCATTCGAGTCTCACAGAGCACGCTACAGTTTTTGTGGTATTTCCAGAAAGGAGATATATTTGATGATTAAAAGTAGGTCTGAAAAGCAGGACATTTCAAAGGTTAAGCAAGTTCTAAGGTGTTTTTACAATTTTCTTATGTTAATTCAACAGTTTGTGTACCAATGTTTTTTAAATGAAAAACCACATTCAGTCTTACTTTTCCTCTAATAGTTAAAGTGTTGGCTTGCTAGCAGCTTGAGTTTTTGGGAAGTATGTACATGTATTTGTATATATATTCATATTACATTTGGAAATCTCTTTTAATGAAGGGGATAAGTTAGGGCAATGGTTTTAAAACTTTTTTCTGGGGACCCAGTTGAAGAAAATTGTTGATGCCCGTGACCCAATGGAGCTGGGGATGAGGGGTTTGGGAGAGGCTCAGGGCTGGGGCAGGGGGTTGGGGTGTGGGCTGCAGCCAGAAATGAGGGGTTCAGGGTGTGGGAGGGCACTCTGGGGTGGAGCAGGGGGTTGGGGTGTGGGATGCAGGAGGGGCTCCGGGTTTGGAGGGATGGCTCTGGGCTGGGGGTGCAGGCTCTGGGGTGGGGCCGGGGATGAGGGGTCTGGGATGCAGGAGGGGCTCCAAGTTTGGGGGGGGCCTCAGGCTCTAGGGTGGGGCCGGGGATGAGGGCTTTGGGGTGCAGGAGGGACTCCGGGTTTGGGAGGCGGGCTCAGGGCTGGGTCAGGGGGTTGGGGTGCGGGAGGGGCTGTGGGCTGGAGGTGTAGGCTCTGGGGTGGGGCAGAGGATGATGGGTTTGGGGTGCAGGAAAGGGTTCCAAGTTTGGGGGGGCTCAGGGAGGAGCGGGGTTAGGGCATGGGGTTACCTCCGGTGGCTCCCGGTCAGCGGCGCAGCCGGGTGCAGAGGCAGGCTTCCCACCTGTCCTGGCACTGTGGACCGCACTGTGCCCCGGAAGCAGCAAGCAGCAGGTCCTGCTCCTAGGCAGAGGCACGCAAGCAGCTCAGGGCGGGGGCAGCATGCGGAGCCCCATGGCCCCCCTGCCTAGAAGCCAGACCTGCTGCTGGCCACTTCCGGGGCGTAGCGCGGTGTCAGAACAGGTAGGCACTAGCCTGCCTTAGCTGGGCAGCACCGCCAACGGGACTTTTTAATGTCACGGTCTGCACTGCTGACTAGAGCGACCCACTGCTTTACATGCCGTGACCCGGTACTGGGTCACGACCCAAACTTTGAAAAACACTGAGTTAGGGAAAAATCCCAAATTTAGCACTCACTCTAAATTTAAACTTTCGTTTCAAGAACAAAACAGCTTTTCACTGATAAATTTTCCAGTTTTAAATCTGGCTATGAAATGACATAGGAAAAGTTGTGAAATCAGACCGTCTTCAAGGGCAGAGGTGAAATTAAAGGAAGCTCCCAAATCATTAGGGCATGAGCCACAGTGGATATCACCATTTCTAGTGAGGGTAATAAACCTCTTGTGTTTGGACATCAACATTACCAAACAACCCTAGCCTGGGAGCTTCAAAAAAACAAAACAAAACAAAAGTCACGTGAAAGCCGTAAGTATCAGCTCTAATATTATTTCGGTGAATGTTATCAGCCAGATCCCAACTCACATTTTCTCTTCTCAGAAGTTCTGAAGTGAAATGGTGCTGCTTGATAACACTGGCAACTGTTACTCTAGGTACGTGTGTGTGTCTGTCTCTGTCACTTCAAAGGTATACACACACTGTACCAATCTTCCCATCAACTTAAAGCTTCCAAAAGAACTTATCACTTTAACGCATAGGTGGGCAAACTTTTTGGCCTGAGGATCACATCTGGGTATGGAAATTGTATGGTGGGCCATGAATGCTCATGAAATCGGGGGTTGGAGTGCGGGAGGGGGTGAGGACACCGGCTGAGGGTGCAGGCTCTGGAGTAGGGCCAGAAATGAGGAATTCAGGGTGTGGGAGGGGGATCCGGGCTGGGGGACGGGGTTTCAGTGTTGGGGGGAGGGGGAGCTTGAGGGCTTTGGGGTGGAGCTGGGAGTGAGGGGTTTGGGGTGCAGGAGGGTGCTCCAGGCTGGGATTGAGGGGTTCAGAGGGCTGGAAGGGGATCAGGTCTGGGGCAGGGGGGTGAGGGCTCTGGGGTGGGACTAGGGTGACAAGACAGCAAGTGTGAAAAATCAGCACAAGAGCTGGGGGATAACAGAAGCCTATATAAGAAAAAGACCCAAAAATTGAGACATCTGGTGGGGCTGGGGTTGAGAGGTTTGCGGGGCAGGAGGGTGCTCTGGGCTGGGACCGAGGGGTTCAGAGGGCAGGAGGGGGATCAGTGCTGGGGCAGGGGACTGGGGCACAGGAGGAGGTCAGGGGTGCAGGCTCCAGGCAGTGCTTACCTCAAGCAGCTCCTGGAAGCAGCGGCATGTCCCCTCTCCAGCTCCTACGCGGAGACACAGCCAGACAGATCAGCGTGCTGCCCCGTCTGCAGGCACCACCCTGCTGCTCCCATTAGCCAGTAACTGCTGCCAATGGGAGCTACAGAGCCGGCGCTTGGGGTGACGAAGTGTAGGGAACCCCCGCTGCCCCTACACATCGGAGCAGGAGGGAGGACATGCTGCTGCTTCCGGGAGCTGCGCAGAGTGAGGCAAGCCCCCGCCCCCGCTACCCGGCAGGAGCTCGAGGGCCAGATTAAAAGGTCTGATGGGCCGGATGCGGCCCACGGGCCGTAGTTTGCCCACCTCTGCCCCGGGCAAGTAACAACAGATTTAGATTTTTTTAGGCAACGATAAGCCTCAGAAGTATATTATTTTTTGTTTCCATATATTTGCTTTTAAAAGCGATTCAGCAGTAAAGAACAATAATATCCTAAAATATATTTCCTACCTTTTCATCACTGATCACTTGCTGTACTTTGCATCTATACCAGCATTTATCTTCAGAAAAACATCCACCGTAGATCTGTAGTTCAGAAGAGAAAGTGGCATTCTGTAAGCATAAGTGCACCTCAAAATTATATACCACAGTCCATTAGAACACTTATTTTTCAACAGTTTGTAATCTGGATATTTGCACAATATTGAAACAGAGTGGCAGTCCACCTAACCCAGTATCCTGTCTCCTACGCCAGCATACGCTGGAGGCTTCAAAATATATAATCCTCAATACATCTAGTTATACAATACTATACTTTGAAGAAATGTTTTACCATGCTGCAAAACATGTTATGTATTGGATTCATGGAGCTTTTGCTATATGTGCCATGCTACACAGTTTTACTGAAAATAATAAATAACAATAATAATAGCTATGAAGAAGGTAAATGCCAACCACAATATCGTAGAGATTTCTGGATTTTATTTTTTTAATGAAATCAGAAAGGTGATCATAAGAATAATCTAATTTACCTGCACACATATGCAGTTCAGGAGATGAGGTAGTCTACTATGAAGCAAGTTACAGGTAAACCTACGTAGCATATAAGTTTGTGCATGAATATAAACATATACATAAACACACGCCCTAGAAAATTTTCACTAGTACTCTATTTTACATTTTTTCCCCTGAATATCTGGGGTTTATTTTTTAGTTGAGAGAATAAAAGTCATATTACAATAATAGAATCAAGAAAACATCTAAGAAATCAGTTGGTTAGAATAAAGATTTTTACATATGTGTAAAAAAAAAAAAATCACACACACACACACCCCTTTACCTTAGTAAAATCAGGATTGCCAAAAACTGAATTGGCCTGAGGACAAACTTCAGCCAGTGCATGACTTAATTTCAAGATGTCATTATTTCTACTCATGTTCTAAGAAGTAGGAGGGGAGAGTGAAAAGTGTTAGCTATCATTTGAAAGCCTTTAAACGTCTGTTGCAAAAGCCAATAAATAAGTCAAAACATCTACTAATCCTGACACCACTGCCCTGACAACTTTCACCTTCCAAATTTTGAACTGTATATACAAGCTTGTTTGCGATTTCTTTCCAACACTGGAAAGCGACTTTCAGGGGTTAGGGAACATACACCTCTACCTCGATATAACGCTGTCCTCGGGAGCCAAAAAATCTTACCACGTTATAGGTGAAACCGCATGATATTGAACTTGCTTTGATCCACCGGAGTGTGCAGCCCCGCCCCACCTGGAGCACTGCTTTACCGCATTATATCCGAATTCGTGTTATATTGGGTCGCATTATATCGAGGTACTATGGTGAGATGTCATTCTAGCAGAAAATTGGTCTGAAAAAAATATTTACTTTAACAGCTTAAGTTTTTTAGAGATTTTGTGAAAACTACAGTCATAAGAGATCTTGCAAAAAATGTGATTTAAAAACTCATATAATGTGAGCATTCATATATTTTTGGGAATATGTATGTAACACTCCTCTTCCAACATTATGGGAAAAGGCAACAACTTTTTTAATCTCGTTTTCTTACTTGTAAGAATAATTGTTTGGTTTGACTGATGTTAACAAGACCTTTTAATTGTATTTCGGTTTACCAAGTTGTAAAAACCTATATCAACTACAGAAGATGAGACAACTATTATATTTTATTTTAAGTTCAAAGTGTAGAAAATCCAGAGTGTGGAGAGGGAGAGAAAAAAATTAGTGTAATAAAAATGACTCGCTTATACACTAAAAGAATAGTAGGGTACAGAATACTAGAAAAATTCTAGGATTAAGTTGCAGAAAGCATAAATTCAAATTCTAAAGAAAGAAATTATTACTAGTGATAGCTCTAATGATCTCCTTAGAAATTTATGCATTGACTGTTTTCTTATAAGTAGTTTAAATAAACTCATGTATCATGGGTCTGTGACTACATATACAATTAAGCCAATACAGTATTCTTAATTACTTAATTTCAAGTAATTAAAAAGGACACCATCAACATGATATCTAGTGAATTAAAAAAAAAAGTTAAAAGCAGTTTCAGGTACTGTACCTGCCACTGAGTCCCCCTACCAATTTTGGATTTTACAATAATTTACTCTATTCTAAGTGTTGCTTTTCCTGCCACTGTGTGCCCACATGAGAAATTAGGGATATTTACTATATAAAGGAAAGTGAAACTAACCATAAACAAAGTCCTGTCAAATGCACAAAGTAAAAACAAGACAATCTGAATTTTTCCCCTAATTTTTCAGTTATCTTAAGTGTTACTTGTAACACCACATACCTGACAAAACACAGGCATCACCTACACCCCCAAAAGATAGCATGTCCATTGTTTAAAGTTATACAATATACGTACCTGGGGATGAGCAACACAGACCAAATTCTCATTAAAAGCCACAAAAAGTTACAGAAACCTCCAACCTGGTGTGCTGTTTCCCATTCTAACTTGAGAATCACAATAGATTTTTCAATTATTTTTGTTTTGTTAGAATGTTAAAGTTAGTCATGTTAAAAATTTAAAGGCCCTAAGGTCAATACTATTCCGGATCCAACATCGATAGTTCTAACATTCAAGCTTTTACGTAGGACCTACTGTACACTGAATAGAGTAAGTCCATGCAAAATTTAAGTTGGCTGATGGTCAATAGTTTTCTAATCCAATTCAGAAGGCAATATGTGACTCCTGTTTATGTCAGTATTAAGCAACTGAACAGGTGGATGGAATATTTTAACCACATTGTTGGATGTTCAACTTTGGAACCTAAGGTAGTTTCTTTTTTACCCCAAGTCCAATTCATATACACAAAATTTAAAATGCCTAATGGGTAAGTACATCCCTGCCATTTTTGTGTGAAACTAGATTAAACAAACACCTTATTAGAGTATCTTATTCAAGAAGGTTTTTTTACATCACCTGTGCCCAAAATGTCACAGCATCTTCAACATGACAACCAACCACATCTTCAACTGGGAGGAAAAAAAAATATTTTATATCAATTCTGAATTTCAGTGTTAACAAAGGAAACAATTATTTTCCTTCAGTACCTTTATTGTATCCTGTGTTTTCATCCATTACGACAAATCCTGAAACATTACAAAACATCTGGAGTTAAACCTAATAGTAGAAATTAAGGAACGTAATAATTCACCGAGTGGGGTCCTGGTCCTGTACTGAGCTCTGCATATTGTGGCCTTGATTTGAATCTGCAGACACCCATAAAATATTTCAGAACTTCTATGAAAACTGCTTCAGTATATGTGTAGATTAAAAGCAAAGCCTTGTTACCTTGAATGACACTGAATTCTGAAACTATGCACTATTATCAAATGTTTCATTAACTGTTATTTTTGCTACCCCACTTCTCTCACCTTCACCAACCCTCCCCCCCCCCCCCCCTTTTTTTTTTTTTTTTTTTGGTCTCATCCATTGAGTAGATCTTGTTTTTGAGACTGTATGGAATTTGGGGAAGGGGCAGTCATTTAATATGTCTGTACAGCATCTAGCACAATGGAGCTCTGACTTGGTGGAGGCCTCCAGGCACTATCACAATACAAATATGGTAAGATTTTGCACAAATTTCAAAAGATGTGAAAAATGTGACTTTAACGCTCTTTTAAAACACGGATTTAAATACTTTTATCCTCCTTATATTGAATGTGATTCCTCTGTATATTCAGGAATTGGTGAGGACTTCTTTCCTAACAGTCTCATACTTTCCACTGGAGAAGCATGGTTTCTCTTATTTTTTTGAATGGAGCTGAAATTAATACAATTTTTTTTTTGTTAAAGCCTTAACTGAGACGGCAATCTTATTAAATCTTTTTCACCTGCACCAGCAATTAAAAGTGTCATTATGCCAAGAAAAATGACAATGTAACAGTAGTATTCTTGCTCAACAGATCTACTACCTGTGTACATTCACAATCATATCTGCTTACCCAGCCAAAAATTAAGTCCTATGTATTGGATCTATATTACTGGTGATGCAGGAACCAGAAAGAGCCAGACTTAGTTTTCAGATTCTAGTTTAAGTTTGCAGAGTTTCTAGTTTAGACAAATAACCACTTTACTAGTAAAATCAATCTGGAATTCAGAGACATGCATGGAGCCACACAATGCCATTTTCCAGTCTCTTTTCAAATTATAAATGTAATTTAATTACACTGTAGATCTGGAAATAGAATCTGTCCACTAAATAGTGCGATCAAAACCAACAAAGGAAGGAGAGGACATTTTTCCTAAAGACATCAAAATTAATAGTGGTGCCATTCTCCTCCCATCCCCCCCAATATATATGGGAAAGCAGAGGGCTTCTTTAGAAGAACTGTATTTAATAACCTGGAGGATTTTTCCCTGAATAGAATTGTATGAATACAGTTTAGGATAGCCTAATAGCATCTAAATGTTACCATCAAATCTACAACTGTGTGTAAAGAGGGCATACATATTTTAAGCATAGCCGTACAGAAACAACAGCTTTGTACTGTACTTCTAATCTAGATGGCAAAATAGCAGCTTCCCCAGAGACAATCCTGCTTTACCTAAATTGTTGCTAGTATAGGTACAACTGTAGCATAGAAAAAGTATAATACAATCTTCAAGAGATCCCATCAGTAAAGAATTGTCTGTTCATTTTAATAGTCCTGAACCACTGCCTCAACTGCCAACTTCCAGAAAATATGTTAAAGTGTCTGATCATTAATCCGCATTTCAACTTTTTCCTGTTGGGCCTTCATCTGACTATGGCAGCTCCACCAATACAAGCTCCTAACTTACTTCGCATGGTTTACAGCAATGCAGTTTACCATGATTTGAAACCAACTGGTTTTTACATGGAGTTCCTCTAGCTGCCCTTACTGGAAAGGGCCCCTGCAACCTGGTTTTTAAGCTGTGAACTCAAGCTGCTGTGAGCATTTAGTGGGAGGGGATCCTGGCGATCCATGGCCTCTTGCAGGTAGGGTGACCAGACAGCAAACGTGAAAAATCAGGATGGGGATGGGGATGGGGAGGGGGGGGTAATAGGAGCCTATATAAGAAAAAGACCCAAAATCGGGACATCTGGTCACCCTACTTGCAGGGGGCCTGACTCCCAGTACTCATGCAAGAGGAATTGCAAAACGCCGTCCCCGCAGCTGCCCTTCACACCAATCCCTGGGGCGCACCAAACCAAGCGGGCGCAGGCCAACGGGAGGAAGCATAAGCTGGCCTTAGACCACTCCTGCCCCGCCACATATTGCACCCGATCCCCGGCGACAGCGGCCAGGATTAACCCCGGCAGCGCAGCACCGGTCGCGGGAACGAGGCGCCAGCCCGAGTCTGCAGGTCTCGAATCCGGGAAGGGGCGACTGTTACCCGCAGCGAGTGCAAGTCCCCCTCCCCCGCGCACGTGCTGCAGCCTCCAAAGGCAGCAGGGCTGAGAGAAGCACGCGAGCCCGCCTACCCGTCAAGTTAGGGCGAGACCGCGCCACTCCCCGCTCTGCGCATGCGCACGGAAACCCGACCGCGCCGGTGCCCGCTCGCACGAGGCGCGTGAAGCGGCGCGTGCTGGGCCTGAGATGCTGACAGGCCTGGCGCAGCTGCGAGGCAGGCGGCGAGTTCGGCTTGCTGCCGTCAGCTGCGAGGCGCCTCTGCCTCCGGCCTCAGCGAGGGCTGCGCTAGCAGGGGCGAGGGGCAGAGAGGAGGGGGCGGCTTCACATCCCTGTCAACACATGAATTTGATTCAGAAACAGAACAAATATCTAGTACGAGGCCGTGCCTGGTGATTATTCCCCCCCTCCCAACACTGCTGCCCCACATCACCTTGGCCAGGGCCGGCTCTAGGCACCAGAGCTCCAAGCATGTGCTTGGGGCAGCACTTTCCAAGGGGCGGCACTCCACCCCCCCCCCCCCTTTTTTTTTTTTTTGTGCTTGGAGCAGCCAAAAGCCAGGAGCCAGCCCTGGCCAGAGCCTTGCCGCTGGAGAGCCAGAGCATCGTCCCCTGGAGCTGAGCCCAGGCTGCGGCGGCGAGAGGGGCTCCTGGAGTGTGTGAGGAGCCGCGGAGGAGGGATCCTGCTACCGCCACCGCTGCTGCTCTGAGTCTCCCTAGGGCAGTGTGGCCTTTCCCCGCCCAAGTGGGCTGGGCAGGAGGCGCAGATCTCGGCTTGCACGCTGATGGGGCAAGCGGCTGGGCAGCCCAAGCTGTCGGGGAGCTGCCCCCGGACCCAGCCCACCGTGCACCTCCCCCACCTCAGCCCTGCGCTGCTTGCCCCGGGTCCCCACAGCGCCAGGGGTGGGGAGAGGCAGAGCCCGGCTCCAAGTGGGGCAGTGGGGACCCCTGCAGCTCGGGCACCTGGAGGTCAGTGTCAGTCCTCTCGGCCCTGCCTGCACGGGGCTGGGGAAGCAGCTGTCAGCGCCTGCCCCTCTCAGCCCTTGCACCCCCCATCCCTCTCACAGCCTCTTCACTTGTACCTCCCCCCATCGCTCCTTCATCACACCCCTTCCCCTTGTACTCTCCCTTCACCTGCTCCTCTCCCCTTGTACCCTCCCCCAGCCCTCTCCTCCTGCACCTCCCCCTTCCCCTACACCTCTTCTCCCGCAACCCTCCTGATACCCCCTCTCCTCCTCCACCCTCCTCTGTGAGTACATCACACCCCGCTTCTCTGCCAGTGTAGAGCCCCCAAGCACCCCCACACCCACTCCTCTGCCTGAACCCTTTTTACTAGATCCCCATCCCTTTCTGGGTACAGGGTTTGAGGGTTAGTCCCTATGCCTTCCATGTGCATTTGGAGCACTAAAGATGGGGTGACGGGGGGGGGGACAAGATTTATACTGCCTTGCGCTCATGATCATGAGAGATCAAATGTAAGTACCATGTTTACGTTGTGCATGTTTTTGTGAAAAATACAGCAGTTTTTTACTGGACCAGAAGAACAACTGCTGCTAGTAGAGAGAAACGTTATCTCCTCTTCAGGGAGACAACAGGCTTTTTCTTTTCTCTTTTGGTCCTTCCCCCACTCCCAGCTTCTACCACTATAAACCAAAACTGTGCTTCATGTAACTACCACAGCTGTGCCAATTATTCACGGTATTAATTTGCTGGTACATTGTATCCAGCTCCACTTCCCTTTGATTGCAAGCCCTTCAGGAAAGGGATTGTTTCTTTTCTATGTTTGTACAGCACTCAGCACAAGAGAGCACAACCATAACATAAATATTAACTGTAACTACCCTATTAAAAGTTCCCACCACCGCCTATGTTCTCATACAATTAACTTTTATTTTAAAAGATAAATATTAAGACTCACACCTCAGAAACTCATCACTATCTTAACATGTCTCATCCTGATTGCATACAGGAAAAGAACCCCTGGACAGTACTGTAACAGAAGAGCATGGAAATCTCTAATCATGTAAAAACTCAGATGACCAGACAACAGGACCTAATACAGGCTGATGATTTGGTTCCCATTTTTGGAATATGAATAAAATAACAGAAGCAGTCAGACTCCTAGATAAATAAAAGTTTCTTGTACATTCTTGTCCAGATAACATATTAATGTGTGTTGCTCCTATCTCTGATTTCTCTTGTACTAGCTGTGAAATAATTATTTTATACACTTAGTTGATTTACAATTGTGCTGCTTTATCGTCTACCATTTTTTAAAATAATTAACATTAAAAAAAGGATGGACAGGCACTAGTAAGTCTGAAATCAGTTAGTGCAGAATATGGGAGGCTCTGTGGTTCCTGAATTCTGACAATGGCTTTTTAAGTTGTGACTATATGCTAGAAGATGACCTACCTAAAATAAGTTGTCCTGTTCCACAGCCAGTGTCTGCATACAGCTATCCAGCACATGTGCTTTGGCAGGCTATGGATATTTTTTAGTGGAAAAGACCCCATTGTTAGCATGGCTGTACTGATTTGTTTAAAAACGGGTCCCTTAGTCACACTTTAGATCAGGGGTTGGCAACCTTTCAGAAGTGGTGTGCTGAGTCTTCATTTATTCACTCTAATTTAAGGTTTCGCGTGCCAGTAATACATTTTAACTTTTTTAGAAGGTCTCTTTCTATACGTCTATAATATATAATTAAACTATTATTGTATGTAAAGTAAATAAGGTTTTTAAAATGTTTAAGAAACTTCATTTAAAATTAAATTAAAATGCAGTGCCCCCCAGACCAGTGGCCAGAACCCGGGCAGTGTGAGTGCCACTGAAAATCAGCTTGCGTGCTGCCTTTGGCGTGCATGCCATAGGTTGCCTACCCCTGCTTTATATATATAGATACATGATAAGGTCTTTGAAATTAAACTACTGGAATTCAGTCTTGTATTGAACAATGTTCTAGCAACGATGTAAAATTTAGAACTCTATTTCTATCCTACCAAACAATCTCTTCCAAGCAACCAGAGTTATTTTTCAGATGAGACATTCCAGGAACTCTAAACACACATAGATCCCCATTCCCCAGACAATTACACATGCACAACTTGCCTTTACAAATGGACAGTGTAAATTTAAAAAAAAAATTATGACTAGATATCTCTACTTGAGGTGAGATTGCATACTTATTCATCCTACATTTTTTAAAAATCCCTGAGATAAGAGCTTTTGGAGTGTGAATAGTTACATATATTGGTTAAAAGTCATCAAAGCAGTGGTGGTTTTACCCAATTTATAGCATAATAAAGGCAAAAGTTTTTATTAACAAGAAAACTATTTGAAAAGTATTCTTCAGGGCTGATTAAGGGCTGTGAAATGTATTGAATAGCACCACTCCAGGATAGCAAGTCACCTCTCCCACTCCAGATTCCTTTGAATTAGTCACAAACTTTTAAGAAGTCCAGCTGAATAACAGAGGAATTCACAATAGTACACGAATTAGTACATTAAAATGCCTATAAAGAACTCATGTAGCTGGTCTGGCAACTTCGCAGTGTGCTGGGTGAGTTCCAATGAGACTAAGGGCATGTCTACACAACAAATTTAAGTCAACTTAAGTTATGTTGACGTGAAGCCACCAATATAATTAAACCACTGGTGCATGTGCACACTATGCTCCTTGTGTCGGTGAACCACATCCACATTAGCTGCACTTAAGAACATAAGAACAGCCATATTGGGTCAGACCAAAGGTCCATCTTGCCCAGTATCCTGTCTTCCAACAATGGCCAATGCCAGGTGCCCCAGAGAGAATGAACAGAATAGGTAATCATCAAGTGATCCATCCTCTGTTGCCCATTGCCAGCTTCTGGCAAACAGAGGCTAGGGACACCATCCCTGACCATCCTGGCTATTAGCCATTGATAGACCTATCTTCCATGAACTTATCTAGTTATTTTTTGAACCCTGTTATAGTTTTGTCCTTTGCAACATCCTCTGGCAAGGAGTTCTACAGGTTGACTCTGCATTGTGTGAAAAAATATTTCCTTTTGTTTGTTTTAAACATGCTGCCTATTAATTTCATTGGTGACCCCTAGTTCTTGTGTTATGAGAAGGAGTAAATAACACTTCCTTATTTACTTTCTCCACACCAGTTATGATTTTATAGACCTCTATCATATCCAGGGCCGGCTCCAGGCACCAGCCCAGCAAGCAGGTGCTTGGGCAGCCAACGGAGAGGGGCGGCATGTCCGGCTCTTGTGCGGCAATTCGGCGGCGGGTCCCTCACTCCCTCTGGGAGCGAAGGACCCGCCGCTGAAGACTGAAGCGGCGGCGATAGAGCAGATCGCGATCACAGCTTTTTTTTTTTTTCCCACTTTTTTTCTTTTTGCTGCTTGGGGCGGCAAAAATTCTGAAGCCAGCCCTGATCATATCCCCCCTTAGTCATCTCTTTTGCAAGCTCAAAAGTCTTATTAATCTTTCCTCATATGGAAGCCGTTCCATACCCCTAATCATTTTTGTTGCCTTTTTCTGAACCTTTTCCAAGTCCAATATATCTTTTTTGAGATGGGGCAACCACATCTGCACGCAGTAATCAAGATGTGGGTATACTATGGATTTATATAGAGGCAATATGATATTTTCTATTTTATTTTCTCTCTCTTTCTTAATGATTCCCAACATTCTGTTCACTTTTTTGACTGACCCTGCACATTGGGTGGATGTTTTCAGAGAACTATCCACAATGACTCCAAGATCTCTTTCTTGAGTGGTAACAGCTAATTTAGACTCCATAATTTTATATGTATAGTTGAGATTATGTTTTCCAATGTGCATTCCTCTGCATTTATCAACACTGAATTTCATCTGCCATTTTGTTGCCCAGTCCCCAGTTTTGAGAGATCCTTTTATAGCTCTTCACAGTCTGCTTGGGACTTAACTATCTTGAGTAGTTTTGTATTATCTGCAAATTTTGCCACCTCACTGTTTACCCCTTTTTTTCAGATCATTTATGAATATGTTAAATAGGACTGGGCCCAGTATTGACCCCTAACAGTCACCACTATTTACCTCTCTCCTTTCTGAAAACTGACCATTTATTCCTACTCTTTGTTCCCTATCTTTTAACCAGTTACCAATCCATGAGAGAACCTCCCCTCTTATCCCATGACAGCTTACTTTGCTTAAGAGCCTTTGGTGAGGGACCTTATTAAAGGCTTTCTGAAAATCTAAGTATACTATATCCACAGGATCCTGCTTGTCAACATGCTTGTTGCCCCTCAAATAATTCTATTAGATTGGTGAGGCATTATTTCCCTTTACAAAAATCATGTTGACTCTTACCCAACAAGTAATGTTCATATATGTGTCTGACAATTTTGTTCTTTACTATAGTTTCAACCAGTTTACCCAATACTGAAGTCAGGCTTACCAGCCTGTAATTTCTGGGATCACCTCTGGGGCCCTTTTTAAAAATTGGTGTCACATTAGCTATGCTTTATAACGTAACTTGATTCGACACAGAGAACAGTGCACCATGGGTAGCTATCCCACTGTGCAACTGCCCATCATCTGTTGCAGGGTGTTCTGGGCAGGGTTTGCAATGCCTCATGGGAGCAGGCTCAGTGTCCCCTGATGCAGCTTTCGCCATCCCATCATTCCATGGGCTTCCTAGTACATTTCACATCGCTTTTCGACAGCCCCAGTAAACTGCCCACCCACCATCTCTGTCAGAATGCCTGGATCCTGCACTGCTCTCTAGTACTGTGTTGAGCATTACAAACACAACACACCTGATCCTACAGTATTTCATGATCTGAAACTGTAATAATGATAACACCATGATGTCCTGCTGTGTGCCATGAACAGAAACAATTCAAGATTGCTGTTGGCATTCACGGAGCAGCTGCACACAGTGGACCTCAGTACTGGGCTTGAGAAACAAGCACTGAGTGGTGGGATCGCACGGTTATGCAAGTATGGGATGACTAGCAGTGGCTACAGAACTTTTGTATGCGGAAAGCCACCTTCCTGGAACCGTGTGTGGCACTCACCCCAGCCCTCCGGCACTGGGACACCAAAATGAGAGCAGCACTAACAGTGGAGAAGTGAGTGGCGATCGCTGTGTGGAAGCTTGCAGCATCAGACTGCTACTGATCAGTTGTGAATCAGTTTGGAGTAAGGAAATCCACCATTGATGTTGCAATGATGCAAGTGTGCAGGGCCATTAATCTTCTCTTGCTATGAAGGACTGTGACTCTGGGCAACGTGCGTGAAATACTGGATGGTTTTGCAGCGATGGGATTCCCTAACTGCAGTGGGGCGATAGATGGCATACATATCCCCATCAATGAAGGGGGATATGTTGCAACAGAATGCATCAACAAAAAGGGCTACTTTTCTATGGTTTTCCAAGCACTAATGGATCATCGGGGTCATTTCACCGACATCAACATAGGGAAGGTGCATGACACATGCATCTTTAGGAACACAGGTCTGTACAGAAAGCTGCAAGCAGGGACTTTCTTTCCAGACCAGAGGATTACCACTGGGGATGTGGAAATTCCAATTGTGATCCTGGGAGACACAGCCTATCCCTTGCTCCCATGGCTCCTAAAGCCTTACACCATCCACCTTCACAGCAGCAAGGAGCGGTTCAACACTAGGCTCAGCAGGTGCAGAATTGCTGTTGAAAGTGCCTTTTGCCGCTTAAAGGGGTGCTGGTGCTGTCTCCTCAGCAAGTTAGACCTCAGTGAGGAAAATATCCCCATGGTTATAGCTGCCTGCTGTGCCCTTCAAAATATATATGAATCAAAGGGGGAGAAGTTTCCTTAGGGGTGGAGCTTGGGAGTGGAGTGGCTGTCTGCTGCTTTTGAGAAGCCAGATACGAGGGCTGTAAGAGGGGCTCTGTGGAGAGCTATTCAGATCAGGGAGGCTTTGAAGGAACATTTTAACAGAGAGCGACAGTAACATGTACTGCGGTAATGTGTTTACCCTTCTTTTTTTTAACCTTGGTATGAACCTTGTAACGATTACTGTGTGTGCATCAGGTGCCGCGAGTTGTATGGTCCTGTAGTGCCCATGCTCCACCAATATGAGAGCACGGGGGCCCGACACCACCAAAGTTTGGGGCCAGGTCTCTCACCTGGCCCAGCCAGCTGCCCCTGCATACCTCTCCCGGAGCATCCCCCCAACCCCGCCTGCCATCCCCAGGAGATTTAAAATAGCTCGGGGCTCCAGCTACCACCACCAGCAGCGCTGCGGGGCTAAAGCAGCTTCCTGCCCGCCCACTCCGCTTCTGGAAACGGCTGGCACGTCCCTGCAGCCCCTGCGGGGCGGGGGGCAGTTTCTCTGCATACTGTCCCTGCCCCCAGTGCTGACTCTGCCAACTGTGCCCAATGGGAGCTGCCGGGGCGGTGCCTGCAGGCAGCAGCGTGCAGACTCCCCTCCATCCCCCCGCCTAGGAGCTGCTACCAGAGTGGGGTGCGGGTCACTTTCGGGAGCTGCCTGAGGTAAGCACTGCACCCTTCACCCTCTCCTGCACTCCAACCCCTTGCCCCAGCCCAGACCCCACACCCAAACTCCTTCCCAGAGCCCATCCCCCGCACTCCCTCCCACACCCCAACTGCCTGCCCCAGCCCAGAGCCCACACCCTGCACCCTAACTCCCTCCCAGAGCCCGCACCCTCTCCTGAATCCATCCCCAGCCCAGTCCAGATCCCACACCCCAACTCTCTCCAAGAGCCTATCCCCTGCACCCGCTCCTGCATCCCAACTCTCTGCCTCAGCCCAGAGCCCACACCCAATGTAACTTGTGTCAATCAAAGTTTGTAGTATAGACAGGGCCTTACAAAGAGCTCTTCTTCAGGTCTGTGAAAGGTACTCAGAATGTCAAAGCTGGATACACAGTGGAACAGATTGTTTAGCCTAAATAGGTAACACATATTATAAGAAACCACTCAAGGTGAAATGGCCAGTTAACGCCTCTGCAGCCATAGGACAAAAAAAGGGTGTGTTGGGGGAGTTGGTGGCTTACAGTGTTGTAATAAGTCATAAATCCAGTGTTTTTATTAAATCTATGATTTTTAGTGTCTAGTAGAATTATTAATTTAAGCTTCCAGACTCGTCGTTTGAAGGTACATTCACCCTTTTTTTATTCTATGACTGCAGGGGTGTTAACAAGACACTTTGTATGGTCTCTTACAGTATCCATTAATTAACTTGCAAAACAGTCTATTCCACTTTGTATTTAACTCTGACACTGAGTACCTTTTCCAGACCTGAAGAGCTCTCTGTAAGGTCGAAAACTTGTCTCTTTCACCACCAGAAGTTGGTTCAATAAAAGATATTACCTCACCCCCTTGTGTCTCTAATATCCTGGGACCCACACAGCTACAACATTGCAAAGGATAAGAAAGACATTTAAAAATGGCAACAAAAAACCCACTTAGGCCTTGTCTACACTTGTTTTTTCGCACCCCTGAGCAAGAAAGTTTCAGCGCTGTAAAATGGCAGTGTAGACAGTACACCAGCGCTGGGAGCCATGCTCCCAGCACTAGTAGTTACTCTCCTCATGGGGATGGGTTTTTTACAGTGCTGGGAGAGCTCTCTCCCAGCGCTGTTGCCGTGACTACACAACCACATTAAAGCGCTGCCAGGGCAGCGCTTTAATGTTGGTAGTGAAGACATACCCTTAGTTTGCAATACTCACTTTGAAGATTAAATTTAGTGTCTTTCCCTATTTTTCCTTTTTAAATTACAAATTGTTTCCTTCCCCCTATTTCTAGTGAGCCTAAAATGAACATAGGTTTCAGAGTGGTAGCCGTGTTAGTCTGTATCAGCAAAAACAATGAGGAGTCCTTGTGGCACATGACATGTGCTGTATATATATACTGCTTACTGTATTTTTCACTCCATGCATCTGATGAAGTGGGTTTTAGCCCACGAAAGCTTATGCCAAAGAAATTTGTTAGTCTCTAAGGTGCCACAAGGACTCATCGTTGTTTTTAAAATGAACATGTAACTTCAAAGTTTCTGCATTAGCATAGCATATGTTGTAGTGCTTGTTCATTAGATAACACTGTGCTAGAATCAACAGGGGGAGCTCAAATTCATCTTTAGAAGTCCCATATAAAAGCTAGCTATTTTTATTTTAAAAATTCTCAGCAGCAGATTTTTAATATATATTTATATTTAAAATTAAATGGATATGGGCTATCCTATTATGCATTTTAATGAATTTAATAAGTGTTTTAGCTAAACAGATTGACATACTTAATACACATATATATATGTCATAGCTCTGCATGGCATTGTACAGAGAAAATAAATACACATCTCCTGCCTCAAGGAGCTCACAATCTAAACTGGGTAAGGTCTGATACAGGAAAACCCATTTAGCCAGGGGGGAGGTTTTCCACAAAACAAGATTAAATAGTAGCTGGTTTTCATGCAGTACATATTTTGTCCCTTCTTTCTTAATTTATATTTGATTAGTTTGGCAGGAGCATAGTGGTCATTTTGGGGAGGCTGTAGGACATAAAGGCTCAAGGAGGATAATAGTGGTGTAGAGAAAGGTCGGGAAAAAACACAGAGGTGAGTGTATTAGAAGGATACAAAACAGGCATGAAGGGAAGCAGAATTAGCTGAATGCAGAACCTGAGGTGAGAGAAGAATATATGTTGGCAGGGACAGAGCTTGCAGAAGCTTGAGAGTGAGGAAAATCAATTTGCATTTGATGTGGAAGATGTGAAGCCAGTGAAGGGAGCAGTCTGTCTGTGTCTTTTAGGAAAATATTAAAACTCCAATGTTAATACTACAACCCCAATGAGTAGAAAGTTAGGAACAAGAAGAATTCTAAGTCCACATGTAAAGAAGCAAGTATGTAATGGAAGTCTGAAGATATGATGTGGTGTATAATGTATATTTTACCTGCTGTCCTAAGGCTCTGATTCAGCAAAGCACTTAAGCATGTGTTTGCTGGATCAAAGCCTAAATGAAAAATTTTAGAAGTCTCTAAAAACCATCATTTTCTACTACACATGACACATCTTCTACTACAAAGGCGAGATCCATGCAGCAATATTTGAGAGCTTAGATAGTATGTCAAGCTACTTTAATAGAAAGTAACAATTTTATTTGAAAGAACCAGAATCACCAAGTATTTTTAAATTAATTTCATCAATACTTTAATACAGCAGTGTTAATATTGAGAAACTAGAAAATATGT